>NC_053129.1:24076502-24319002 GCF_010015445.1 Perca fluviatilis | reverse complement strand
AGCTGTTCAAATAACAATAAAATGTAAACCTAAATACTGTATAACAGGAGTAACTTTTTTGAAATCAAAGCTCCATAGGCTATTTGTGATTCGTTCCAAAGGTCAATTAAGCTTTTGATATTAATATAATCTACTTTGTTCAAAATGTAATGCCTCATGCCTGTAAGCCTAGGTTATAGTCCCATTCTTCCACTTGATACTGCTTCCACTTAAGTAAACTAAAAGATGAACTATCGACTACAAAACAAAGAAACTAATTAATGTGTTAATACAAAGAATATTTATTATGATCGGTTCACAGATCTGAGTCCAAACGGAAACTTCACCCTTCTGAACTAAGAGTTTCTGCTTCAAGGTGAAGTTTAAACAGACTGAAATGTCCAGGCTCATTCCTCCACTATTTATTTCTGTATGTATTTATGCGTTACATGTAATTTTAACGGGCACTGAGCTCCAGATCCTGCAGCCGCAGACGGTCGCTGCCCCGCTGTAGCTTCTTTCAGTCCGCCTGCCGCCGGCAAACTTAGTGGAACTTTCCGCCGATATCGACATACAGTTCGTCCTGGACCGATCACCACTCTGTCTTTGGCTGGTCCGATCT
Organism: Perca fluviatilis; assembly: GCF_010015445.1. Lineage (NCBI taxonomy): Eukaryota > Metazoa > Chordata > Actinopteri > Perciformes > Percidae > Perca > Perca fluviatilis. The sequence goes on along the minus strand of NC_053129.1, from coordinate 24,318,401 downwards.
GGATCAGCGGGGACCCGCAGCGCGGGCAGCGGCTGTGTTTTTGCCGGGGAAGAGACGCTGCGGCGGCCACGGGGCTCTCGCCTCCGGCGCTGCGCCGGAGCTCAGATTGCTGGTCGGGCGGCATATATAATCATAAAACACATTGTCACCTGTTAAATGTTATCCATTGCGGTTTGTTCTTTTCATTTCCTATATCGAACATAATTAAGCAGTACAAAAGTCCGGCATCTTTAGCGTTGATCTGAATGCTTCGGACCCCTGTTCCAAGATGGCGGCGGGTTTTGACGTATGTTTAGAACCTCACGGCGACATATCTATGGGAGCAAGGATCACATTTGAACTATATCGATATATGCGATATGGTCTAATTCCATATCTCATTTAAAAATATATCGATATATTTGTTTATATCGATATATCGCCCAGCCCTAATTCAGCATGCTCCTACCAAGCTCTAATAATGCTTGTGATTGGCTGTTTAGTGTTACACATCGTAGAGGCATGCAGGAAAAAACTCTAAGTTATGCACAGAGACTGGGCTCACGAGAGCTGAATATAAACAAGAGTTGTGCCGTAATGTTGTAATTTTTTTTTGTCTTATATATTTGGGATCGAAAAAATGATCGTTTAGGAACCGGTATCAAAGTCACGGTATTGGTATCGGTACAGGAATTGAATTTCTTTTAACGATACCCAGCCCTATCCGTGGGCTGTGTGGCTTAGTTGTGTTCGATTTAGAGTGCGCTTGAAACGCTATTATGATCATGTTATGAATCTATTTTGATGCATTTTCCCGTAACCTTTGTAACTTTACATAAGTTTAAAAATATTAAAATTAATATCGATATTGCAATATCCATAATCAATATCCCAATATCACATTTTGTCAATATCGTGCAACCCTACTGTAAAGCTTAAGTTTCTACAGACCTCTACAGCTGGAACAATTTGTAAAAAAAAAAAAAGTTTCCTTCGTTAACTTCTTACTCGTGGGACAAGATTTTGTTACACCTCTAATAGTAATTTGATAAAAATCAATAAAAAAAAAAGTAAATTACAACATTAGATATTACAGTACAAATCGTTTTTTTCTCAAGCGCCTTTACACCTTTGTGAAGCACACTGTCAAGCCTCTCAAAATACAACACACACGTGAGCCCCATCTCTGTGCGTAACGTAGAGTTTCTATGACGTGTAGACAGCCAATCACAAGCATTATTATATCTTGGTAGAAGCATGCTGTATGCCTATTGGCTCACTGACACGGATGAGATTTAATCCTTTGGTATTGAAATTTGGTATTGAATGATAACGCATTTTTCAACACTCAATACTAGGGAGGGGATTTGGTCGGTGCCTAAAAGTATCGAAGTTCAGTACCTAGCCCTAATAATCAATAATGTAAACAATTGTCAGTTGCATACCCAACTTTCAATCAAAAAAGCTCAATGGTTCCAACTACTCAGATCTAAGTATTTGTTGGTTTTCTATTATAATAAACTGAATATGTTTGGGTTTTGGACAGAAATTTCAATATTTTCTGAGATTTAAAATGAATCAATAAATTCATCTACAGTTTAATAGATAATGAAAATATTTTTTTGTTGCAGCCCTAATAATCTCAGTTTAAGAGACACATATCCTACCTGTGGTCAATAACAAATGTATGACACTGGTTCTCCTCAACATACAGCTATGAGTTTACATACAGTATTCTGAAGATTCTTAAAATATTTGACATTATATTATAGAACATGCATCTACAGATGCATTCATCATAAATAGAAAGTCAAAGACTCTATTCAGTCCAACAAGGTATGATTCCGTGCATTACATAACCCCCTTTATGGGTAAATTGATGTAAGTGCATAAAGAATCTATATATAAAGGCTCATAAAATGTTAAACACCAGAGAGCTGCAGAATCAAAAATAAAAGCTTCCCCCACAGTGGGAGAGCTGACAGTGACTGACGGGCAGGATCAATTTTCCACAAAAGACAAAAAAAGGCTTTTAATACTTTACAGCGAGAGCAGAAATAGAAAATACTAGGGGTGTAGGGGGGGTGGCGGTAAACCGTATGTATTGTGATTTTTTGTGAAAAATCTTTAAAATACATTCTTGTATTTAAGATCATATTTCAATAAAGTATTTATTAGACTATTGTTGTGTTCATGATTGAAATACTCTTGACGAAGGTCCAGAGGGACCGAAACATTAAGTCTTCTTTAAAGTTGTCTTTATGCTGTGGCAAGAGCAGTGTACAGGATTTTCTCTTTCTTCAAGTCTTTGTTTTTGTCCAACACACCTGCATGGTATGTGGTATGTACTTCTTTACAAAAGGAAATGCATGTCAGCATGACTGACTGACTTGTGCATTATTTTTAGAAAACAATTTATCAGGCATTTAAATATCAGGCACAGATGGTTGGAGCGGTATTGTACACATCAGCACATATGTACATCGACATAAAAACTGTTTGTAGGATGACTAAGATCCATTGCTCTAACATGAACAGCACAGTATATGCTCTCTTTATCAAAATTCACAGAACTAAGTATACTTTGACCCTCCATACAGCTAAATCACCCATCACGGCGAGAGGACACACACTCCTCATCAAGCTCTAATAAAAAAAATCCCAGTACTGTGCTTCACCTGACTTTCCAAACAAGTAAGATGTCACGTTGGGCCATGGGCCGAGCAGGTGGTGTGTTCTCCCTCCTGCTGCATTTCCATCCTCGGGCTCGGGATGGAGCCTCGGTGCCAAGGAGCAGGCCTCCACAGATAATGGAGAAAGCTAATAATGGCCAGCTAGGATCAATACGACAGCGCTTTACTGATGGCTTGGGGGTGGTAGGGGAAGTCATGTGGAGCTGCTAACCTCTGCACCATGTTACAAAGACGTTCCCCTCACCACAGGAGCCTTTACTGAGCTACTTGCTTGTGTGATCATCCTGATTGATGGAGAAAAGAGGGTGACAAACATAATGGGCGAAGTAACCCCCCCCATCCTCCACTTTGTCCTGAGGTATTCATCAAGTAAGAGAGCGGAGGCTTGCTAAGGGCAATCTGAAGGCTAATTTCTCTCTGTGCTTGTCTGCTTGCCATTAGAAGCATGCAGATTGGTTAAAGGGATGAATTAATTTGCAGTTTGGAAAAGTGTTAGCAATTAACAGCCTTTTAATGTTGTCCTGAGGCTGTTCTCAAGAAAAATGGCCACGTCAAAATAATGTAACAGGACAAACATGCTATTACAAAAATATATATATAAAGCTAATTTTACATGTTAAAATGCACCAGGGCAATTTCTGCTGCCCAACTATAATGCAAGTAATGGCCTAAGCATTAGGTTCTTTTCAACCCAATAAAGTGACTCTGACCATGTTAAAAGCTTGGATTAATATTTACTTAAGCTGCCTTTGTTGTCATTCACAGAGAAATGAAATTTGTCATCTACATCATAGGAGCAGTGGGCAGCTGCAGGTGCCTGGGGACCAACTCCAGTCTTTTTGCTTGTGCCTTTTGGGCATGGGGCACTGACACAAGCACTAACGTGACATACATGTTTTTGGTAATGGGAAGAAACCGGAACACCCAGAGGAAACCCACGCAAACACTGGGAGAATACGCAAACTCCACACAGAAAGGCTGTTGGCACCTACTTGCGGCGAGGCGACAGTGCTATCCATTGAGCCACTGTGACCACCGTGACGAAGACCTAGGTTATAAATATTCAGTATGGGTCAGACACAGTTCAGCCCCAGTGTTGTGGCGTTGGCTGTGGGGGTCAAGTTTGTTGATTCTGTCTGACATATTGATCTGGCAGCTTTTTAACAGCAATAGGTCAAAGGAAAAGACAACACATTCTAAAACGGCCCAGGCTACTCACATTGAATTTGATGATGTCGTATATCAAATAGCGGGGGACGGGCTGACCATTCACCTTGTCGATGATCATCTCCTGCAGAGATAAAGACAAGAGATGCATACTGTTGTTATGAAGATAAATATATACAATTGAGTAGCAAAGATGTACAAAATAAAAACAAAGAATAATCCTTAATCTCGGCGGTCTTAACATTACAGCAAACAGGGCTCCATACTGCGGCCAAATCCATTGTGTGAAAAATTGCTTTGCAGGTCGATTTAAGATGTGCGCCCCTGAATGTTCTGCCTGTGCCCCTAAACATTTTTAGTAAGGGGCTGCAGTGCTCCTAGTAAAAGAAGAAAAGCAGTTATGGAGGAAGGAAGTGTGACCCTAGGGAGTGAGCGCTCTCAAGGGAGATGCCAGCAGTGATAAGAAGGATAGTTAAAAGGGGAGGTGTGTGTGTGCTGTGTGTGTGTGTGTGTGTGTGTGTGTGTGTGTGTGTGTGTGTGTGTGTGTGTGTGTGTGTGTGTGTGGTGGGGTCTGGTGAAGAAGGACATGAGCAGAAATAGCAATGCACATCCATTATGCAAGACTCTCAAATTGAGAGGCAGGTGCAGCGGTGGGGCAGGACACCCAACACACGCATGAGAAGTTTTCAAAGAACTGTTACACAACCATGCGATGTAGTGACAGCAGAGATGCAAACGTCACCACAGCTCAAGTAGTGTAAGTGAAAGTAGGGTCGCAACTCAGATGCTTTACCTGGCATACATTTGAAAGTGAAGCACTACATTTAGAGAACTAAATTTACTCCCTTTCCCCTCATGAAATATTCAGGTAACTGTGCTCTGACAGAAAGAGGAGCAGTAGATTAGAAATCACTGAAAGGTTCGGCAATTACACAAAACGTTATTTTGGTAGACGGAAATACTCCAACATACATTTTGACCAAATGAACAATAGGCCTGTAAGTATTATTACACAATTGTGTAAATCGCAATTTCTTTTTACATAATCCGCAAATCTTTGTTTAACCGCAATTAATTGCTAACATTAGCGAAGATCCTAAGATCTGTTGATGGTAATTATCAGTTTCATGTTCATTTAAGAAAAAAATACAATGTTATATGAAAATGAAGAGGTGTGGTTTACTTCATAGATACTTGCAGTGTTTCCCACACATAGACCATTGTGTGGCGGTCCGCCTCACTATCAACACCGGCCGCCGCACATTGCGTTTCGTTATTTTTTTAAAAGCCATTTAAAATACGTTCTTCTGCATTTCCTTTCCCTGCTCTCCTCCGTCTCTCTGTCACTTGATGTCTCACACACACACACACACACACACACACACACACACACACACACACACACACACACACACACACACACACACACACACACACACACACACACACACACACACACACACACACACACACACACACACACACACACGTTATGTTTAAGGTTACGGTGAGGGTTAGTGCCTGTTGGGTTAGAGCCCGTTGGAGGCTTAAAACACCATCGATCCCACTGTGCACACAGCGTCTGTCTCCATCAAGGAGAGAAGACGGCTGGCGAAATTCACAAGTTCACGAATAGTTGGTATCTATCTTGTGAACACTTTTACACAATCACACATTCATAATCCCCGACCCGACTCTTGGCAAACAAGCGATTGTGCCCGCTTTAGAAAGTTAACTAGTCGCAAGTTTGCGGTAAAATAAAGTTGGATTGTCGAGGTCAAAACACTATATGTAGCAGCTGTGAATCAAATAAACGTATTATAAATAATGTTATGTCATTTTTTACTCTTACCGGTGGAGACAGGCGCGGGCTCTGTGGACTCTGGGCTCCGTGGACCACTGCGGACAAGCGGATGCATGTGTCCACGACAAACAGTACAAGTCCGCAGCTGTCCATGGAACGAGAAAAGTATGCTCGAGCCTACCGGAAAGGTGAACTGGGACTCAGTTACCTGCTTATCGGTCAACGGTTAATGATCGGTTTTACGAAGGTCAGCTATTGGTCAGAAAATAATTTCAAAATTAGCATCCCTAAAAAGAAGGACATTATTTTGGGTCATTTATGTCATGAAATGTTGCAGCCCTCTTTTGGCCAAGTTGAATTTTTTAAACCGTCCACTAGTTCAATCTGTTTTTTGTTTTTTATTGAGAATGGCTATATACGAGCTGCAGCTACTCTGCTGTAGTGGTCAAGTCGGATGAGTACACTGTGGCCCCAGACCGGCATTTCTCACCACAGGGTTTGTATGGACAGCTACTGTTGTTGTGCTGCACGTTGGTAAGCTCCAGCCCTGTTGAGTTGATATAATATTTGGGTTTTCGAACCAGGAACAAAGTTAAATGTATTATTACACACACACACACACACACACACACCCAGACGCACTATTTAATTAACTGTATGTAGTATAGCTGCATCAAATAGGCTATAATAACCTCTTTGGCGGCAAAATCTGGCAGCAAAATCTGTTGTTTCCCAAAAACCAAATGAGAAGAAATGTTGATGACAGCTCCTTCTTGTCTAAATTCATCAGCAATACCATGTGCTTTGAATGTGGATGAAAACCTGTTTTTGAATCCAGGATTTAAAACAATAACTTATAGTGAAATGTCAACGAAAGGACTGTAATGTCACCCATTGGTTTCAGAAGTGATGAAGACAAAGCCTGGGTGAAGCTAAGGTGGGTCTAAAGGGAAGCAAGCGTGCACAGTCGGTGCAGTCTTCACACGTGTCACAAATGTTGGGCTGCTTGCAGACACCGCAGACTTGGGCAAAGGACAAAGTCTACATCATGCGGACTCACACCTCACTCAGCCCTCAATACAGTGGCAGATTTTGAAAAAATCTGGCAGCCACCAGCAAAGGCACGTTGATGTTGGTTTCACTAGTGGTGGTGGGTGCCACTTGACTACTTGCATTTTTTAAAGTTAGCTTACAGACTATTCATAGTGTGATACCCTTAACAAGGCACTCACTTTAATTAAATAACAGCTATTAAGTAAGATAAACAATAAGCAAATTCCTTGTTTGTTCCTCTTTTTACCTTTTCGGGGTGATGACATCATAAAATATGACGACAGACATTGGAAGTTCCATTCAAAAACCTCAATAGAAGCTTTGAATGTAAAAAAATAAATAAAAAAAGACATTTGGTACAGCCCTACAAAAGACCAAAAATCAAAACGTGATTGCCAAAGCCAGCCTGGTAAAGCAGAGAGAGAGGAGTGAATGGCGCCATACAGATCACTGTAGGAGGGGTTGGAGAGAAGCAATGATGTCATTCCAGGAGGCTGCCATCAATATGCATCTGGCGCACTGAACCGTTGCACAGACAGACAGCAGCGGATGAATCAAAGTGTGACCAAAGGAAATTGCTAGGAATTCAATCTATATATTGCGCACTCATCCAATATTGGAACTCAAGTTGATGTAAAGCTCATTAAAAACTGTACAACAAAACAGCATGTCAAGACAAAGACCTGTGCCTTTGGGCTGAAGATGAAACATATCACACAACACAGCTGGGCTTCTACAGGGACCGTAAACAGCCAAACACAGCCTCTCTCCGAACTGAGAGCCAGAAGCATCAACAGATGAATAAACAAAGTCTAAACAAACCTTGTAGCAATCTAAAAACACATCCGCACCGCTCCTTCAAAGTAACACTAATACACTGCAATTAGGTGTCCTGCCTGAATGAGGAAACTAAATTCACCGCATCAGACAGCAACTGTGAAGCCAAGAGGAAGCACATACCTATTTTCTATAAAATTGCTAAACTGACAAAACAAGGCTGGGAGCAAAACAAAAAACAATCACAGGCAACTTATCGCTCATCTCCCGTCCTAGAACATCAAACACAAAACGCTGCCCGACAATTATAACAAAATCTCAGGCAACTACATGGTAATGCAGCAGTTTTGCAGGTAGGGAGTGTGATAATGACTCATGCATGGGCACCTGCTGCTGGGGACCTGTGTGACCACATAAGCACAAGCATGCTAATAAACGTCTGAGCCTGGTATAAGAGGGTGAGGATAAGTCTCCGACCCCGCCACCACCCAGGGGGAGTGCACCGCTGAGTATTACAACCCAGTGCGGAACAGAGAGGCAAACATTACCAGAAAACTGTAAAACACTCATTTAACCAATTTCACAGGAGATGGATGATGATGATTTTCCTGTCAGCCGTGTTTGACAGGCTCTACTGTCAGACTGAAACGTGCTTTTCTTTCACCTGAGGTTTGGCAACTGATGTCAATTATCTGCTAAGACTAAACAGGCGGGATGTTGCGGCAGGGGCAGGATGGGAGTGGGACAAGGATGGAGACTGAGGGGACGTGCAATTCAAGTGAATGGGAGAAACAGTTCAAGCAACGATGGAAGCTAGCATGGCACAATATATAACAATCCAGGAATGAGAAGGATAACTCACCCCGTCCAATAGAGTATTTGATAGGTGAACACGTGGATCCTTCCGAAAAGGAAACTCTAGGTTTGCTATGTGGAAGATCGTGTTGTCCCTGTCGATCATGAATACTTCATTTTTCCCGTTGATCAACATCATGTACCTGCGGGATGAAAAGAAGAAACATCATGCATTTAGAATTACAAGGTAGCATCAAGTTGTATTCGTGCTGGTCATTATGTTAGAAAGACTCTCGATGCATGTAAGCATGTTCACCGACGACTCACCCCTATTGGCTGTGGTCGCTTAAATCACAGATCACACTGGCTGGCTGTGGATTTGATGATGCGGTTTTCTAAGGTTTTATTTAAAGAATAATAACAAGGGATATATTTGAGTAACAATTAATTACTTAAAATGATTTGTGGATCATAGTAGCCCGTCTAGAGTTAGCCTCGTGAGACTGTCCTGATCTCGCGAGCTCCAGTTTTCCACTCGCAACTCAGTCTGGCATCTTGAGATCAACGATCAACCAATCAGCGTCCATTTTGAGGCGGGTTTAGGTGTGACGCAACGAGAAGCGACTGTTCAGTCGAAGCAACATGGCGGCTTCCATGGATGAGATGAGCGTAGCTATCGCGCAAGTTTTATCCGAATTAGAAAGTATTCCTTCATTGAAAGAAGAGCAAAAAAACGGCACTGCCGAGCAAATGCGAAGCAATCCATCTGGTGGAGTCAGGTTAGTCCAGTCTCCCCACTACAGTATGTTAGCTGAACTGGAATGTATAATACGCATGTAATGTAAATACTGCAACTGGCCGTGTACATGATGTGAAAGCATAAAATTAGGGAAGCATTTTGTGTAATTAAATGAACATGCAGATTTTTTTTTTCCCCATTTCAGTTACAGTAGACTGGACTGTTTTTTGGGGGGATTATCATCAACTGTTATGACCCTTGTGACACTTAATTAATACAATACCATTGTTCTGCAAAAATGCCCTTCCTCCACACAAACAAATCTGTGTATAATTTTCTTTAATTACTTTATTTGGAGGAGGACTTAATATGGTAATCACACTTTAAAGCTGAATTGCCGTGAGCAAAGACTTGAGATTTGGGCTCCAATCGGCAACAACAAAGACTCTGTGTATCTTTCATGTGCAAATTGTTGTGATCAATTCAAATGAAAAAATAAAAAAAAGGTGAAGCCGTAAGAGCTTTTATCAAAACGAAAAATCACCAAACAGATATATGCTAATTGCAACAACCACTTTTCCTTTTATCTAGCTTTGCGGGAACCATTGTCAAACAAAAATGGCTTTTTGTACAATGTGACTGCTCAGCAACAAATATACACATGGCAACTACCAACTTTTACCTCTCATACCTACATCAGGGGGATTTGTAATGCTAAAAAGAGTACTCTCTAATGTTCACAAATACTATCTGAAGTATTTGCAGCCATGTGAATAAAATGCTTCATACAATAAATTGCAAACAAATTCTCTTTTTATTACAGTTGTCCCTGGTTGCCTTGCACCAACACAAAGAGCCTTACTTGTATGAGACTCTATCTTCAAATTGCATACATCACCAGTGGTTAGGTGCTTTGTCTGCATGAGCACGAAGCTCAACTAATCCATGGCCAGCCCTTGCAGGTGTGATAAAGACTTAGAAGCAAACATAACAAAAACTAAAAATCCTTTCCACAGTCCCCCACAAATTAAACTTCTGCAGGACTATAAACATGTAATACTGTACTAAGGAGGACACTGTAACTATTAGCAGCTTTAAAATTCCTTTGGCTGAATCCATTAAAGTAGTTCTACAATATCTGCTATTATTGTTATTATTTAAAGGTTTGATTTTTGTTGCGTATGGCCATACTTTGAGTTATACCTTGTTGGTATTATTAGATAAGACTGAATTACACAAAGGTTTTACTGATTTTGTTCATCTTATTCTGTATATTTCCCCATTTCTGGCTTCAGTTAAATCAAGTAGAACCAATGGAGAAACTCCAAAGACATGTTATTGCTGGAAAATTACTTTTCATACACGAGTGCACTCGACGTGGGGGGGGGGTTGAAAAACCTGAGGGCATTGACTGTTAAAGTGTTAAAATAGCTGTCAAAAATAGGCCAGTTTACCAGTCACGATACGAGCATTTGGCTGATATTAATTTGTCTCCACTCTTCTTCTACATTATGCTCACCGGTGTGCCAGGTTGCTTGAGCATGAAGCACAGACATTAAGACCTTTAACCTTTTTATCAGCCTCACACCTCCATCTCCACTCTCAGAAAATACTACAGTGGAGGGGGAATGTTTTTCAAATAACAGGAGTAAACTTATTTTTTTTGCTTTTAGGTATAATCTTCTCTGGAGCTGTAAAAGTAATCTGTTAACAGCTCCCATTCCATTTGAGCTGATCTTTAATAATATACTAAAAGCGCCCCATCTGGACAACAATCATCCAGATCATTTGAAACCTAATTACATTTCCGAGCAATCACCCTTCTCTGTTGAACTGCTCAATTTAGAAAGATTGGCCTAATATGTGGCATATGCTGTAATCAGTCTGATTGGGGTTAAATTAAAGAGTAGTTATTTGTATGAGGTCAGTTTGTTTATTAGTTAGAAAAGTCCCCTGTATATAAATAAGGGCAAAACTGCTTTAACAAATTGGGATAAATAAAACCTCAATATAATCAAAGTAACGGTCATTATTTGTAATTGTAAATAGCAAAATATATTAGGCATGGTGACAATATATAATATTCTGGAGAGGCACAAGTGCAAGCAAAGTGTTCATACCAAATGTATGTTTGATCAACAGAGTCGGCTGATCACTGAGCTGGCAGACATTACAGGCAATTTCAAATGAGCAAACAGAGAAAATCCTTGATCCTCCCTACTGTTGGTTCCCAACGATGAGCTGAAAATATGGGCCACACCCAAAAACACAGGCACCATTGTTGCCTTTGTGCCATCCTCCAGAATGGTCTTAAATTGTAACAACAGTGAGCATTCACTGCTTGAAAGAGAGTCATCCAACTGTTTTGCTAACACTGTCATTTACTGTGGTTTCTGTTTTGTCATTTCTGCTACTCTGAAAATGGTATGGATTTTCATAAAACAATCGTTATTTCCATATAAAAGTATTTGGGTATAATAATGATAGACCGTATTTGGTTCTGTAATATTAGCGTACCATGCATTACCACAAAACTGTAGGCCGATTAACACAGCAGTGTCATTTTATGGTTTGAAACCATCATTCACACACATGTACTCTAACATTAGAGGCATGACAGCTCATTCAATTCAAGACAGCAACAACCTAGAGACAATCCATTGACCTTGTTTTAATTCCCCTTCATGAAATTGAAGCACAGCTTGTTTTGGCTAAAGATCAACTACGTAAAAGGTACTTCAAACTAAATGGAGGAAAACCTGATCTGCGCTTTCTGTCCCGTTCCATATAATTAATTTTTAATTAGCCACTGCAACTTGAATAAGAACAGGAACACATCGCTTGGTAAAAGAACTTCTTCGTCTATTAGATTATATTTTGTGCCCCATGTCAGGGGTTATCTTAACTGGCAGTAGGAACAATTACAGAGAGTTTCAATATACATATGGGCATGTGAGTGTTGTTTTAAGACAGACTTGAAAAAATGCAAACCAGGACAGACCCTACTACTGTCTGAACAGAAACTGATTATTAATGGTTTAGTTCAGAAAATGTCAATTCAGAAAATGTCCATTCTAAAACCCAAAGTTTTTTTTTCTTGAGAAACGACTTGAATAATTAACCAATTACCTTAATTGTTCCCAATACATTTTCTGCTAATCAACCATTTGATTTATCGACAGCAATAAGTCTATTATATCCTTTTGTTTTCTGGTAAGTTATTTAGACTGGAGTGGGCTTATCTTGTGAGGCATGCTGTTGTGAGCTTAGTCATATTGTACATGACTTGTCTGTAAAAAAAAATATATATATATATATTAATAATTAAAAGACAGAAAACAGTCTACTGGCCATTTAGCAGTCTGATGGCTTCATTACACATCTCGTATGAACCCAATTACACTTTGCAGGCTGCATGCTGATCTTTAACACAAAATACCAAGTGGTGAATAAAGCAGGAGGAACTAATGTCCTCATGAGCAACTGCAGACGTATCCTAATCAATGTGACTGGAAACAGAGGATAATTATCTTGTAATTTATATTGGGGAATTTATGCCATTAAAATTGTAGAAAGCTTTGATGGTGCACAAACTCGGAGATAACACAGGCTGAAGGGATGCACACACCTTTTGGGAAATCTAAGTCTGACGACAGACTTGAGATTAATGACTTCCCCACTGATAAAGCTATGCATTTCTCATACCTGCTGTGACTCCCGACCCTTATCACAGAGGGATTAGATGTAATAAATATGCCATCAATTCCAGCTGGTTCAAAGTGGGAAACTTGACAAGCTGCCAAAAATGTGTGTCTGTGCAGAATAATTCACCAGCTGACAAAAGTCAGCAGTCAAAGCTAAATTTTACCAGGGTGGCACCAGAAGTGTGAATCCAGTTCATCGTACAGAGCTGCGATATGTTTTTAATATCAATAAATCTTCTGAAAATCTTCTCAATTAATAGATTAACCCTTTTCTCTTTAAAATATCAGAAATTAGCACCCAAAAAAGCCCATCGCAATGCTTCGAAAAGCCAAGCTGACCTCTTCAAATTGGGTTGTTTTGTCTAACCAAAAGTCAACCTCAAAGTTTTTTTTCAATTTACAATGATAAGATATAGATCAAATGTCCAATCTTATTTATAATTAAATAAACTGGGACCAGATCATGTTTGGCATTTGTGCTTGAAAAACAATCCAAGCAATTAATCAATTTTCAGAAGAGTTACTATTTTTGCCATTTGTGTCAATCCACTAATCGTTTCAGCTCTACTATACTATCCCAATAATGACATAAATACATGAGGGTGAAATGAGGTCCATAATACCAGATTGACGGAAATAATGGTTGAGAAATAATAAAAACATTTGGGAAAGTGCAATTTCAATATTAGGCTGCAATTTGGGTTCTCATATAGAAAGATATTTCAAATGGCTTCTAATACTGTACAGAACTGCAACCCATAAATGACAGGAAACCCCATCAATAAGAAATAATAGGGTGTTTTTTTATTTGTACAAAAAGATACTTCTGTGCTTTAATACTACATTATGAAGCCAAAGATAAAGACAGAGTGCATTTTATTGAGAGGGCAGTTCTATTTCACGTCCATTATTTTTGAGGCACAGTATGGAAAATGACGTGGAACGTGGACATGGAATGACGTTAAAATAGCAGTAAATATGTAGTTATTGTTGTCATACCAAGTGAAGTTGGGTCGGGATTAGAAGGGACAAAAAACAACAGCTTTACAACATCTGTCTTTGATTAAATGCTCTACTTTTAATACCTCCAGGGATAAATGCGTAGGTGGATGCCACTCCCTTTAAAGTGATTTTGTGATCGTTTTTGATAGGGGGTTTTGTTTTTCAGGTGGCTAGATATATAACCTAATTATTTCCATTATACTCTAATGCTCCTCAAGAAGACTGGCCTAGGAGAGTGGTAATCATAACCCTCTAGTTAAAAGAGATCAGAGCGATGTGTTTGACCCCCCTCTCCAGTCATGACAGGGGAGGCAAACAAAACACAAGTCTAGAGATATAAATCAGGGTCATCCAAAAGTCTGCAAGAAAAAAAAACAAAAAATATGGGGGGAGAGGGAAAGAATGGTGAGTGGGCCAGATAGAGAGTGGACACAATGAAAGCATTAAAAAGACGTAAAAGGCAGTGAAGACTGTACTCAATAAGAAAGAGAACATGAAATGTCTGCTTGGCTTAGTTTGGGCCAGGAATCTGAAACAGGGGGTCCGGGACCCCTAGGGGGTCCTCAGAGTCCTCAAAGTCTTAACATGAATCCAACATATTATTAGCAAATATAAATCAACACTGCTTACTCGCCTATAGGTGAGGCTCTAAGGCCATCCACAGATATAGTAAATCCTAACCCCCAATTTCCACCAACTGCGAAACGGCTGCAGAATGGCTGCGTTCCGACTCCGTCCCAGCTTCGGAGGTCCGCAGCCCTCCGGAGCTGATACGCAGAGCTTCTATTTTTGACGGATGCCGGAGAGCTCTGCAGCAATTCAGCACAGGGCAGATAGTGCGAGACAGGAAGTCGAGCACAGAAGCAAAATAAAACATCCGGTTAATTTTCTAAATAAAATACACCGTGCTCACGGCGGATCATATTTCCCTGCACTACACCTTGAAAACGTCCTAATGGGCGGAGACAGGCCTGAAGTCGGAATGGAAACAAACTGTTGTTGGTTTATTGTAGGCCCAGTTTAATATGCAACTTAATTTTATACAATATATGTAGTAGGAGGTCCCTGCTCCATCTCTCTTTTAGTTAAGGGGTCCTTGGCTTAAAAAACATTGAAGACCCCTGGTTTAGGCAAACCATGATTCTCGCAGGCAAGAAGGTCCTCTTGTGCAAAGTGATATCTTTCATCTCAGAAAATAACCAATGCCTGAGAAGATGAAACAGATAGACTAACAACAGAGAAAATCTGTCAACCAGTGAGGATCCAACAGATGTGCACTGAGCACAAGTGGTTCCCCTGGTGTCTAATTGGCCAGTTAGCCATGGCCAACACCTTCAAGTATGTTCAGAAAGCAAAGGGAGACCATTAGTACTAACACCCAGCGGTCTTTTTCTTCATCACAGTTCCTCCATCTCTCCCTGAAATACACTGTATTCTCTTTTTATGACCAATTGGAAAGTATTCAATTTAATGTGCACCTTTATTCCCTCCCCGCCTGCGCTCTTCCTTCCGCTCCCGTCCTCTGATGGGTGCCTTGAGCCTCCGAGTTCATCTGTTCCCCCCCTGAGCACTTTAGCCCTAATGAGGCACAGACGGCCATTGTTTCGGCTTTGCCAGTCTAGTCCCGCGGCATGACTGACAGCAGCTGAACTCCAGGGGAGGCCTGAGATCAGATCCAGCAGCTTTGCACATCATTAGTGGTGCGTCGACGGGCAGGACTGCTGTCTTATACCCAGAGAGGCCAGGTTGAGTTCTCATTTAGATAACAGAGTTAAGAGTCAAAACAAAAAGATCCATACTGCGCATACTGCAGATGACACATACTACATTCTTCTGTAAGAAGTGATGACGTTCTGATGTTTTTTTGTAAACGTTATATGTAAAAGAAAATGCAACAAATTGCATGAAGTCATTTAACTATAAAAAGGCAAGAAAACAAGTTCATATCACATTTGATAATTTTGTGAATCACTGCAGCAGTGAATAATGTCCCACCCAATTTACCCCAAAGCAACTCTGATGTTAGACTGGGACCATCTCATCTATTGTGTGGGAGACAGCCCCGAGTGCCTCCCATAGAAAAGCTCAGGGAAGCAGCTGTGCATTTAATCAGAGGGGAGGAGAATGTTCACCAGACGTACATTTTTAAAGGGGTGATAGAATGCAAAACTGATTTTACCTTGTCATAGTTGAATAATGACAGTTTAGTGGGTAACTAGGACATACATAGAACCTCTAAATCCCATCGACATCTCTTTTCTCTGCAAATCTCACTATTTTAAACTGCCTCTGAAAACGGGCGAATCTCAACGAGCCCCATAGTTGACGTCAACTATTGCGGCTCCTCCTCATTTGGCTCTAGTCTTTCTCTTTGTCACGCCCCAACATTTGCATAGGCTACACAACTGACCTGAGATCAGTTAGTCTTCTGAATCTAGGTCGTGCAGATCTCAGAAATTGTATACATTGTTCATATGCTATTTTACCATTAAATTCACTTCTGAGACTTTTTTATGCGAGAAATCAACTATGTAGAGGTCAAATATGGGCCGTTTTACGAAAATTGATGTCTAATTGCAAATTTTGTCCGACTGTGTGTCGGAGTTCAGAGGCTGGTGCTGCCTGTGTAGCTGCCTCGCTGCCTGGCCTGCCTTCCTTCACAGACCCCGGCCTGCTGTGAGGTAGATGGAGCTCAGTCACGGCTGGCAACCCACTGCACTCCATACTAGGGCTGGGCGATATGGACCAAAAGTCATATCCCGATATATTTTGGCTGAATATCGATATACGATATATATCCCGATATTTTTTTCCGCGAATTGAGAGCAAATGTTCAGTCAAAGCCCAAATCAAATATGACATGTCACAAGTAGTTTCATAGAAACAGTTGCAAAATCAAATAAATAATAAACCGGTTTCTTCACCTGGTTCATGATTAAATGCTCAGCTGTTCAAATAACAATAAAATGTAAACCTAAATACTGTATAACAGGAGTACCTTTTTTGAAATCAAAGCTCCATAGGCTATTTGTGATTCGTTCCAAAGGTCAATTAAGCTTTTGATATTAATATAATCTACTTTGTTCAAAATGTAATGCCTCATGCCTGTAAGCCTAGGTTATAATCCCATTCTTCCACTTGATACTGCTTCCACTTAAGTAAACTAAAAGATGAACTATCGACTACAAAACAAAGAAACTAATTAATGTGTTAATACAAAAAATATTTATTATGATCGGTTCACAGATCTGAGTCCAAACGGAAACTTCACCCTTCTGAACTAAGAGTTTCTGCTTCAAGGTGAAGTTTAAACAGACTGAAATGTCCAGGCTCATTCCTCCACTATTTATTTCTGTATGTATTTATGCGTTACATGTAATTTTAACGGGCACTGAGCTCCAGATCCTGCAGCCGCAGACGGTCGCTGCCCCGCTGTAGCTTCTTTCAGTCCGCCTGCCGCCGGCAAACTTAGTGGAACTTTCCGCCGATATCGACATACAGTTCGTCCTGGACTACGTGTAAGATCCTACCGATCACCACTCTGTCTTTGGCTGGTCCGATCTGGATCAGCGGGGACCGGCGCAGCAGCGAGCGGCAGCTGTGTTTTTGCCGGGGAAGAGACGCTGCGGCCGACCCCGGGGCTCTCCGCCTCCGCTCGCGCCCGGAGCTCAGATTGCTGGTCGGGCGGCATATAATCATAAAACACATTGTCACCTGTTAAATGTTATCCATTGCGGTTTGTTCTTTTCATTTCCTCTATCGAACATAATTAAGCAGTACAAAAGTCCGGCATCTTTAGCGTTGATCTGAATGCTTCGGACCCCTGTTCCAAGATGGCGGCGGGTTTTGACGTATGTTTAGAACCTCACGGCGACATATCTATGGGAGCAAGGATCACATTTGAACTATATCGATATATGCGATATGGTCTAATTCCATATCTCATTTAAAAATATATCGATATATTTGTTTATATCGATATATCGCCCAGCCCTACTCCATACCCGCACAAAGTCACCGTTTTGGGCTAATGGGCTACGAAACGCCGCTGCTCTGACGGAGCTCCAGGGCCTCCAACTCCCCTCTTCCTGCTAGCTAAATGCCCGGTGTATGTGAGTGAAAGCACGGTCAGCGAGCTTGTTACGCCAGCAATCTCTTATCACAGGTTCCAGTTACTCTTTTAATGTGTGTAATTATAATGTGTTGAGTTATTTAAACAAACGATTGGGGAAATAAACGTCGCTTGTCCGTGAGTCTCATTGATAGAGCCTGCGGCTGGATGGAGCTCTATCAATGAGAGCTAGCTAGTTAGCCTCCTCTTAGAATTCCTCTGGAATTCACAAAAATTCATTAACTTGAAATCTGACACAGTGTTTAGCTTTATAAGACATATAGTTAGATGTTGTGTAAGTGGCGTGACGAAATTCAAACTGTAAATATACTCGAATTAAGGCGAAAAGGAAGCTAACTATCCGTGACTTGTAGCTAGGATTGAAGGGACAGTCGCAGCTAACGAAACACCTAGCTAGTCTTCACAAATATTAACTTGAAATCAGACACCGTTGTCAGCTTTATAAGACCTTTAGTTAGATGTTGTATAAGTGGCGTGACATGTGTGTAACATGTGGTAAGAGATTGCTGGTGTAACAAGCTCGCTGACTGCGCTCTCACTCTCACACAACGGGCCATTTAGCTAGCAGGAAGAGGGGAGTTGAAGGCCCTGAAGCTCTGTCAGGGCAGCGGTGTTGGTAGTCCCTGCTGTGGGCTGCCAGCCGTGATGGAGCTCCAAGTACCTCATAGCAGGCCGGGGTCTGTGAAGGAAGGCAGGCAGGCCGGGGGGGCGCGGCGCGAGGCAGCACCAGCGGCTGAACTCCGACACACAGTCTTACCAAATTTGCAATTAGCCATCAATTTTTCGTAAACGCGGCCCATATTTGAGCTTTATATAGTTGATTTCTCGCTTAAAAAAGTCTCAGAAGTGAATTTAATAACGAAATAGCCCGACAAACAATGTATAACTTTGCAGTGTCTGAAATATGAGGCCTGCTGCCCAGTCTCCCATGTGTTTCTATGTAGTTTGCTCAAACCAATCAGCGCGTAGCTCATTCTGAATATTCATTAGCATACCATATTTGGAAGAAAAGCTCTTGTTCCAAATAGAGCCATATTCACAGGGTAGTTAAGGGCCTAATAAAATAGCATTCGGGCAATTTTCAGCCCAACTAATGTTACATACCCCATTAGGAGACCTTAAGGAACAGTGTAAAATACCCTATATAATCATTCTATCACCCCTTTAAGTCTTTTCTCTGAACTGAAACATACTGTTTGAAAACACTTGTTTTGGCAAATGCACTTGTGGTTAACTTCTCCACCTCCAAAAAGAAACTGCTGCTCTGTAACCAAGAGATTAACCAAGAGAACAAAACAAAATCCAACAACAACATATTCTCATGAGAAATCACAAAGCAAGACACAAAGTTAAAAGCAGGACACTAACCTAGCCATAACCAAATCATAATCTAACCTTAACCAAAAGAATCTGTGAAACTACAGAAAAATAACATCAGACAAAAGCCATGTCTAAACTATCCATTTCTCTGCAAATGAGAGTGACAAATAAAAAAGTAAGGGATGCAGAAACGTACAAACTGTCTCCTGACTGAGCAGCAGCGGAGTATGTGCTTAACAAAGCTCAGCTAACCCACATTTTAGCTTTTGCAACTTGTGTCCCAGTGGTTTCTTTGATATAGAGCATTACAGAACAGGTGTACTAGTAAACAGTAACGTGCAGTAATGCAGTTTACAAATTCCCTGTTACACAATTTCTACTTTTGTGAGCTGAAATTTGTCCCGTGCTCCCATTGCCCTTTGAAGAAGCAATAAGCAGCCCAAAGTTTTAGTAACAATAATGACCCGAGTGTGAGGCAGAGTTTTGGTTGTTTGGTGCAGTCTGGTATACAAGCCATCCACTATAGACATCATATAAATTAACTAAATAACCAAAAGACTGTAAAACACAAGTAATAATGCACAAAAATAACTAGGGCAACAGGAAAACAGCTTTGTTAAACTCTCTTTAACTCAAAAGATCTAATCAGGCACATCAAAGAAAACATGGGATTATTGATTTCTCATTTTAAATGAGAGGAGTACTTTGAGGAGGAAATTAAGATAGTCTCTCTCCTCTCAAGTACAATTTCTCTAATAAAGTCCAAGTTGAGCAGCATGGTTTATTTAAAGTCCCAAAGACATAATTGACCCAACTTCCTCCTCCTCCTCCTCCTCCTCCTCCTCCTCCTCCTCCTCCTCCTCCTCCTCCTCCTCCTCCTCTCCTCCTCCTCCTCCTCCTCCTCCTCCTCCTCCTCCTCCCTCCTCCTCCTCCTCCTCTCCTCCCTCCTCCTCCTCCTCCTCCCTCTCCTCCTCCTCCTCCTCCTCCCTCCTCCTCCTCCCTCCTCCTCCTCTCCCTCCTCCTCCTCCCTCCTCCTCCTCCTCCTCCTCCTCCGGGCTCAAACCAATCTAGCCCTGACAGAAGGCTCTACAACAAAAACCCAGCTCAGCCTATGTTGTCCCTCTTGGCAAATAAACTGATTTTGATGTCCTTTCCAAAGCCCATTAGAAGCCACCTTCTTGGCAGATAGTGACAGTTTTTTTTCACTGTATGACTGGTCTGTGCGTCAGGGAGGGCTGCATAACATTCTCACGTAAGAGGGGTTGGTTCGGTACTTTGTCACCATATTGTCGGTTATTGTGCTACTGAGTAAGGCAGTTTAACGGTCAGGATTGTTGGTGCATTGCTCGGTGGTCATGAGAAGAGGCTGTAGTTGTGCTGGGAATCCATGTGGGATTGAGAGAAAGTTCCTGCAAAAACTATGCTTTTGCATGAAGTAAAAAAAGCAAATAACTCATTTTAAAAGTAATAATGACTTGCATTATAGTAGGAAACTTTCTTATCCTGTCCAGTAACAATAGGTTATTTGGAGGAGACAAATTGTGAATGAAATACATAAGTGAAGACCTCACAGCAATATCCAAAGAGATAAATCTTTCCAGACCACCTTGAAGAGACAAATTTCCTATTAAAAATCCATTTCAGATTTTTTTAAATGCCACTGGCTAGAAAGTTGGACATTTAATAAGAAATTCTCTGCACACTCTGTGCGATGCATGGCAAGAATGACAAATTACACTGCAGCACTGCGATCAGTAAATCTCACTGGAAATGTACAAAACCTCAAAACTCATTCATATTATCTGTCGCATTGCAAGTACTCCTATATTACAGCTACTTTTTCACAATTCATACATTATCATTAGAGATATTTTAGGATTAATAAAGCCAAATAAATGGAGATTAATAATCTTCTATAGGGATTGCTTATATCCACTGACCCCAGAAGAGCCCACGTCCTTCTGTCTCGGCTTTGACGCTGGTGTTTGTTGTCCATCAATCTGAGATATTGTCCAGATTTAATGAAGACCCACACATGTGGAAGGCCTGTGGAATTTTAATCATAATACCAAACTGTCTCTCCTCATTTTTGCTTTCTATGTGCAAATTCAATTTCACACCAAGGCCAAACTTTTAAGAAAGACTTGGCTATTTTGCTGGATGAATCAAACACAATAGTGGTTAAGGTGAGGCACTAATAAGATTGATTTTCTCACCTCAGTAGAATAAAGTAATATCAGACCAGCAGCACCAGAACAGACTGTCCCTCAGAGCTTTCCCCATACAACAGCACCACTGTATTACCTGCAGGAAGACCACAGCAAGACGAGAGTTGCGTGACTATCTGCCAAACAACACCGCAAGCTCAGTCCGTAGGGAGGTGGGTTGGGGACCGGAGGATCGCTGGTTCAAGTCCCCATACAGACCAAAGTACGGAGTGTGGACTGGTAGCTGGAGAGGTGCCAGTTCACCTCCTGGGCACTGCAAGGCACCAAACCCCCCCCAAACTGCTCAGGGCACCTGTCAAGCAGTCGCAGCCCACTCACTAGGACAGCTCTCCCCAATTTTGTGCATGTAAAAAGGACCAGAGCATGTGTGTGTATTTCAGGCCTGTGTGTAGTGTGTAATAACAACAGAGTAAATTATAATTTCCCCACTGGGGATTAATAAAAATAAAAAATAGTATGAAGTATAAGTATCCTTTCTGCAAATTCTTATAGCCTTTGTCAGACATACAGTATGCTGCCTGTGTGTAAATTGTCCAAGAAAAACAATGATAAAGAAACAATACTGCAGTCCAGGCGCGTAGTCAGTAATGGGCTAGGGCTGCACTGGCCCGCCCAGCCAAGTTTGATCAAAATACCTTATATTTGAATATTTTTCATAACACATGTAAAAAAAGAAATCGTAACAGAACTAGTTGTGTGTTTAATGGGTCTTCTCTTCTGATTAAAACGAAACTGTTTAAACCACAGAATAAGGATCAAACAATTAGGAAGCCTTGGAACGTAGGTGGTTGCTATGGTAACAACAGGCGGACTCTCCGGGCTGTCTTCAGCAGCTAACGTTAGCTAGCTTTTTAGACAATGTACCATGGATGAGTTAAGCAATGTACTGTTAAAGGTTACCGCAACAACAATAGCTTCTCTTTAACGTGGTATGGACAGTTTTCTTGGATGGAATACAGTGTAAATAAGGACGAGCTTTTCTGCAGCATGTGCAGACGATTCCCCAGTGGAGCTGACAGCCCATCAGCGAGAGAGGAGTGTGTTTGAGTGCTGGTCCTTAAGTAAAACTTGTTTCATGCTTCTTGCGTTGTTATTTAAGTAACCTAGTAACCTTCCTGTTAAGTAAGAAATGGTGAACACTGATGATGCCTTCTAGCTGAAACGCGTTTGTGTTTTGCCCACATTAAATAAGAAGATAACTTATCTGTGAGTGACTTAGATTTTAGTTTTCTCTGATCCGGTCACTGCCGTGAACGCGATACACTGTCTAAGATTTGGTGCTTCGCTGGCCACTTTTCGTTATATCTTTCATAATTCAAACAGTGCTTGGCTGGAAGTTTTCATTCTTTGATTTTCTTTTACTGCTGGTAGCGCATTTGGTGCTCATGATCTGACCATAGTCCTGAAGCAACAATTTTTCTTAGAAAAGTGCATTAATGCCATTTTGAGAGTCCAAAAATCTTCTTTTTTTTTTTTTTTTTTTTTTTTTTTAAAAAAAGGTGGTTATACTTCACTGTTGTTTATTATGATTAGGTGAAGTTTTACTGACAGCACATCTCCAAGTTTCCTCTTTTACATGGTGTCCCAGTTGTCTGGAAAGAAGTTCCAGTGGTAGAAACAGTGACTGGCAGGAAGGGCTGCATGTATAAGGGCAGCAGTAACATTATGTATGGAAATAACTGTAGAGTCTCAAGTTTTCCAAAAACACAAAAACCAACAATGTTAGTACCACAACACTTCCAAGACTTCCCTGCCCTGCTCGTTCCTACGGAGGACATCATTCTTTAAAACAGCTAACAAAACTTATTGTAACTACACTTGTTGGTAGGGCTGTTCTCGATTGAAAAAATTCTTGGTCGATTAACACTCATTCAATTGTATCGACTAATCGATTAGTTGATTTAATCGACAGATCTGTAAATCTGAGTTTCTCCGCAAAGAGTCATGCAAAAGCACCACGTTAATTATTGTGTTTACCAGAGATGTGCTCATACGTTTCTTGGAAATAAGTCATTCAGCATGGAAAAAAGAAATCTAAGTTGACTAAGACCAAAACGACCGATTAGTCGACTAAGAGGGAGCAGCCCTACTTGTTGGGGATTATTTTCTGCCGTGAATTAGTACATATTTAGCACTCCAGAGAGTATTTGATTGTTGACTCAAAATAAACTACTTCTGGCTACACTGGCAGTAATTCAAGTAGGTTTTATTATGAAGCCCCAAATCACAAATTCTTTATCTCAGAGATATTTCCAATCTGTACAACACATAACACTCTCAATACTTGGTAGGTCACTGTCAATACTGGTCTTTTTTTTTACATAAAAGCAAATCGGCCTGATCCTTTAAAGTTCAACTTTTGGGTATCATTTGAATCTCCACGTACAATTAATCTGCATTACAATTAACTATTATTACATTAACAGAAATAATTGGAAAAATTTGTTTAGTATTTGATATTGTCAGCTTTCTTAAATCATGGAACTTCATTTTTGCAGGTATTTTTGATGAATTCATGATTACGTTTGAACTTAGTAAAAGCATAGAGGAAGGTGTTCTTACTGCACACACTTCATTTACCTGGATTTGCTGATCTTGCTTTGATCATTAGAAATAAGACTTTTATTCTGTATGTTGTAAGGTACATCTCTAATAATAACTAGCTTTATATTTTACTTCCTTAATGTGCAAATTTGAAGAGAACATATATCACACATATCATCTTCTCAACAAAGTAAATATCCTGCAGTTGAGTGATGACTCATACCTAGCATACTGTGTGTCTCTCATCTCTGTTTGTCACTACTCAGCCAGACTCTTCATGTAGCCGGAGGGAAATGGAGGTGAAGGACAAGAGCACCAGACAGGAGAGGAAGAGCTTAGAATCACTCTCTTCACAAATTTGAGAGCAACACTTTCTTACATACACTCTCAAGCTTTTGCAGATTAAGGCGTTAACACACACCTGCAGCATCGTGGTCAGGGGCCAACTCTGTACTCTGCTGATCACACTTTGACAGGAAATTAAAGCACCGATATGTAAAATTCTGAAATTGACTGCAGTCATTAAATATTCACCAGCACACTGCACATTTGCACCAGCGAAAGACAAAGTGCATTACAGCAGACTACTGGAATATGAAGACCCTTTTTTTACCCCTCAACACTAGCTTTTGACAACAGAGCTATAAAACAAGAGAAATTCACCCTGAAATGTGACAGGAAAGAAAAAACGCCTTAATGCATTTCTTATTCCACATTGGACACGGCCATCCTGTTCAGTCTGTTGCTAAATCAGTGACACCATTTTACAATTCCACAGTCTACATTTCCACCGTGAAATGAGCACTCAGGTTGATTAGCTATATGAAGGTACTGTAATTAAGATCTAATGAGAAACAGAAGTCTAGCATTCCTCTCAGTCTTCACTAACAAGCCAGAAAGGTAAATTAAGATCCCTGATACATAGAACTGACAGACAACTCCCATGGAAACACGTATATGTCTTGACTCTCAAAAAGAGGCTAATGAATGAGAAGAGAAGCCAATCAGTCAGAGACACAAAGAGCAATACCTGCATTGACATATGTAGACCCTAGTCTACATGGCTTTTCTCATACAAAAGCTAACATTAGACCTACCTTGTGCCATCAGCCTTCCAGCTGACTTTGTATGGATTCTGTTCCAGGAAACGAAGGTTTTGCCTGTCCATGGACACAGGCTGAGCACCAGGAAACCCAGACCTGCAACAACAATGAACACACACATCTTACATTTGTGTTTCTAACTGACATTCATTCATTTGATCATCGACTCTCACCACTCTGACCTCTGGTTAGAGCTGGGCAATATATCAATATTATATCGATACTGTGATATGAGACTAGATATCGTCTTAGATTTTGGATATAGTTATATGGCATAAGTGTTGTCTTTTCCTGGTTTTAAAGGCTGCATTACAGTAAAGTGATGTCATTTTCTGAACTTACCAGACTTTTAAGTGTTCTATTGTTTGCCTTTATCCACTTAGTCATCATAGCCACATTACTGATGATTATTTATCTAAAATCTCATTGTGTAAATATTTTGTGAAATCACCAATAGTCGACACTACAATATCGTTGCAGTATCAATATCGAGGTATTTGGTCAAAAATATCGTGATATTTGATCGCCCAGCCCTACCTCTGGTATTAATCTATTTCACGCCTACATTACATTACATTACATGTCATTTAGCTGACGCTTTTATCCAAAGCGACTTCCAATTACTATATACGTCAGAGGTAACATGCCTCTGGAGCAACTAGGGGTTAAGTGTCTTGCTCAGGGACACATTGGTTGATGTATCGCAGTGGGAATTGAACCCGGGTCTCCCACATCAAAGGCATGTGACATATCCACTGCGCCATCACCACCCGCCTAGTCTCGCTTTGCCAGACCTTCCTCTACAGCGCTGCGGAGGAGGGTCTGGCTAGTCCCCACAGCATTCTGGAATGGGAGAGAAACATACTCTTGTTTACTGCCATTTCTTTAAACCAATCACAATCGTCATGGGCGGCGCTAAGTGCTGCATGGAGCCCCGTTGCCGCTGCAAAATAGCCTCGGCAAGGAACTTGTTTTGGTAGAATGTGTGCGTTCAAAAGTAGTTTCAGTTGTGCAACAGAAAAGTCAGATTGGACAGATGGTCTAGCTAGCTGTCTGGATTTACTCTGCAGAGATCTGAGGAGCAGTTAACCATAGTCCTCAGAAATCCACAACACAAATTACAACACAAAGAAAGCATTAGGTAACGGAAATCCACCCGAAAAGAACAACATGAAGCGGAAATCCCGCAGCAAAGGGGCAATCCCCGAAGTGGAAGGTCGTGGATGTACTTCAGTTAAGTCTAAACCTGAAGTATAACCTACGATCAATAGCCAGAGCCTCCTACAGTCAAACTTTAGTCTTAGGTGTGTCAAAATTCTAGACGTTTTTTATTAAGTGCCATGCATAAATGCTCCCAAGTGTTAAGACTTGGTCTTAGCGCCTCAATTACTAAAAATGAGCTCCAGAGATCTCCCAAGTCAGTTAGGAGTGACCAGCAGAGGCAGCAGCTACACACTCTCCATATTTTGGAAATGTAGTTGAAAGAAGAAAAAAAAAAGATACAAGGCCTGTATCTTGTATTTTGATAGGACAGCTGAAGACATGAAAGGCAAGCAGTTTAAGAGTGTTAAGAAATCATTCCGTTTTTGATACTGTACTTAAATTGGCAATTGACAAACTCCATTTCTCTAGAGACTGAAGCTGTAGCATGTCAATTGACATGTTTTAATTATGTAAAAACATGTTCAAGAGTTCAGATAGAACCTGTATCAGGACCATATTTAGTTCAATGTGTTATATGTCACTATTTTTGGTAGCCTACTGTACCAGTATGGCCAGTATGTACTTTATTTTCTTCATTCATTGAAGCCTCTATGTTTACAGGCTTGTGGTGATACACAATGTGCATATGTTTGGTACTGCCGTTTTGTTTTGTCATGGTTCATGTGTGCAATAAACATTACACTTCGTGAGAAAAAAATCGTGGCAGAGAATCATGATATCAATTCTAAGCTAAAGTCGTGATTCATATTATTCACCGAATAGTGCAGGCCTAGCCTGTCCCATACTCATACAAAGCATAAAGAAGTCTGAGAAATTATGGATTCAGCATAAATACAATCAAATGTTCACATTAACGTGTAACAATTATAATATGTAGGGCTGTACCGAATACCAGTTTTGATCTTCGAAGCTTCGGTGCTTTTCAACAGCGAATATTCGAAGCTTCGGTGGCGGCCGCAGCGGCGGGGGAAACCAACATTTCCAAACCGCACCTGAAGGCAGCTTTTTTTCACGGTAAAAGAGACAAGCGAGATGAAGCAACTGCTTTGTTGTTGCAGGACACAGTCCCCTGTTACTACCGTAGGCTACGTTTTTACGGTTAGTCATTAACTGCCGTAGCCTATTCGCAAGTCACGTTATTTTCCATGAAAATTAACTGCACATTTTTATCACGTGTAAATGGCGGATAAAAGCAGCTCGTTCTACTTACAGAACTCAGGTGATTTCTCAAGCTTGATGTGCTGTTGTGGTAGGCCAGTTTCAAATTGCATATTTGACACTGACTTTGTCTTGTCCTCACTTACTTTAAAGTTCTCCCACACAGATGAAGTCTTCGGCATTTTTGTCTTCTTTTCGCTGAATTGTGACGGTAATGATGTTCAACTCATGGCTGTTTTGACTGGGGCATGTGACGTGACGTCCCAGTAAAATCTCAAAGTCTGCTATATTTCGCAGTAGATTAATTTAGATTGAGAACGGGTAAAAAGGATAATACATTTTGTTTCTATTATTTTATTTTCCACAATGTCAAAGCAACGCAGCTTAACCCAAAATACAAGCTCAGGCATGCACTTCTGTCCATGCAAACTGCGCTGTTCTGCGCTCTAGCCAGAGAATACTCCCGTTGCAGGAACACTTTAGTAGTCCAAGAAGTAGCAAATATATTTATTAAGTATAACAAGGTTGGGTTGTCCATCCTATTAAAATGGCTAGACTATATAAGAAAATTGTAAAAGAGAGTATTATATTTCGAACATATTCAAGCGCGAATGAGAACCGTTTGGAGGGGGATGCCAGGTTGTGCAAAAAAATAAATAATCGAATTGTCAAATTTTCAAATCGAATACCAACCCACCGAACGAATATTCGAATATTTGGGTCCAGCCCTAATAATATGTGCAACACACTTTGTATTATCTTAACTGTGAAATACAAATTTCATCATAACATTTTATAGGACCTCTACATATGATTTTCATTTGGTTACTTCTTTAAGTCCTTGAATATATTTATGAATAATATCTCAAAAGGACTTCATTTGATGTCAACATAATTGTAGGAAGAAATATCTTATATATCTTATTCTATGAGCTAATAATAAAACAGCAGGTGGTAATCTTGTAATCTTACAGTTTGTAAGTGCGAAATGTTTTCCGTATTATTTACAATGTTTTACTACGACTGTTTGACTCATAAGTTAAACTTTAGGGCCATGTTATGACCATTTCTTTAAAAAGAATTTTATTCATACAGTCCCAGAAAACATCCTCTACAAAAGTCCATGTGAAATTTAATTTTGTGTGAATACTTACTACAGTACATTAATAACTGCATTTGGATCTCATATTAAAAGATAAAAGCCCTTACAGGTATAACTATAAAAAAAACTAAATAAAAAAAAAAAACTGAAAATAGCAGCGTGGACTGTTCCTTTCATCAGAAAATAAAAATCTATTCCTGACTCTGCCGCCTGTCTGAAAGTATCAAGATAAAAAAAAAAAAGATTATAAGATAAGGGTGATTGTCAACAAATGAGTCACTCACAACACAGTACAGTACACCCACATATATGTGCATACACAGATCCACACAGCTTCCCAGAGGGGTATGAGGAGGGTAAGTGGAGGTTCTTACTTGTCCCACTCGGCCATCCGCTGACACATTCTTTGGATCTCTCCTAGTTTGGGTTGTGTGGTGACTTGTGTGACTCCTTTTACAGTGATGCCTTCAAGGAATACTGCACCCTGGGAGGAAAACAAAAGAAGAAAAACAGAAGGTTGAACTTGGATTGAATGTAAAGAGACACTCACACCCTCCTACACATACAGGAAAAACATTTTAAGTCCCTGTGCTACTTAACAAACAGCTGCTTTCTTTGCTTTATGAATCCCTGTGTGCAAAGACAACAGGTGGAAATATTATAAATCCAGTTTTTCTTTTGACCTCTCCATTTTTAAAACCATTTCCATCCTTTAATTATTTTATGAATCCTCTGTATAAACTTTGTTTGTCTGCTTTATCTCCCAGGAAATTAGACACTACTGATGCCTCTCTCCTCACCTGCTTCACCCTTATACGCCAACATCATCTCTGATCCGCTCTGAGAGAAACATTGACGACATCTGCAGCATTCCTTTTTTACCTCATTTCCTAATCTCACCCATTTCTCGTTTGACATGCCCTTTTCCCCCTTATTCTGCATACGAGTCTTGCTAACTGCTATAATATGAATATATATGCCAATTCGAACAGAAACAGATATGGTATGATAATATAGGTCACCCCAAGTGCCATTAGTGCATATGTTTTTTAGTATGAATGGCTGCAGTGAGAAGAGAAAGTCCCATTATGGTCATATAAATATTAATCTCCACCTTTCGATCTAGAAGGTTTTACTTCTTATTTGAACAAATTGCACAAAACAATCTTAAAATGTAAGGCACATATTCAGAAGCAGTGTACTACATTTGGAAAGCCTTGGTGAACATGGGGCTGGGCGATATGGCAGAAATCATTATCATGATATTAATAAAGAGATTTCCTGACATCTACACATATTATGCAAGTCCAACTGGCATTCACAGCAATGAACTGCGTTCTACTGTACATGTGTAAGGTGTCTGCAAAGGAGGTGTTTGGACCTCTAACAATTAGTCAATTAAACAATTAGCCAAACAAGAAGAAACTAATTGGCATGTGTTTTGATAATTAGTTAATCGTTTCAGTCATTTTTCAAGCAATCCTGCCAAATATTAACTGTTTACAGCTTCTTAAATGTGAGAATTTGTTGCCTTTCTGTGTAGTATGGGATAGTAAATTGAACATTTTGGGGTTTTGGACTGTAAAACAATACATGTCATCTCGGGCTCTGAGAAATTGGCTCTTTTTCACTGTTTTTTTAGGTTTAATATAATCGATAGTCTGGCGTGTATTGTGTAATGCATTTGCCTCGGGTGTACTGTGGAGTGGGTTTAGTGGCAGGCTAGCATAAACCATTGACTTGTGCTAGCCTAGCACCATCGAACTCTGCAATTAGAAGGACTGGATGAAACGTGTTGAAAACAGTCTCCACTAATAAATATCACACTGGCTAACTTGGAAATGGGGTCCTATGTCCAGAATTCTGAACCACCCCTTTTAAACAGATTAGATTACTTTGTTTCACAACAGCCAACTGGCTGCAATCCAGTCTGACTGTGAGGCAGGCCACCCAACCAAGAGACAGTATCTCTTAATGACAGTGAAGTAATGCAGTCTACAAGAGTTAATGCTGCTGCTCTCTGCCCTGGGTTTAGCCCTCTAGACCTGTCTACTGTATCACCACAGATTGGATTAGATTTGTCATGATTCAGGTTTGGTAGTAAGCACTGTGTGATAACAGAGATAAATACATTTTCTCTGCTGGTATTTTGATACAATTGTAATTTGTACATGTTCCGTACCACCAAATTTAAATTACTTTCTAATGTTCAAACTCTGTTGCTTTTGCCTTTCCATTAGCTCTGCACTGACTGCTTGAAATGTCAGTGGTACCACTTGAATTCAAGCTTCTTTAAACTACTCAATTAGTCTGGATGAGAGCATCAGCTCAACGTAAACAAAAGGAAACCTAATTAAATGCAACTGGAGATGATTCAACACTTATAATTTCAGCTTTAGCTTTACATATAGACAGGGCGACACCTTTCATCTAATCAAATAGATACCTTTGACAGCAGGTGAGGAGATGGAAAGCGTCACGTTCTCTACATTTGAACATTAAATGTATTGAATTATATAAAGCTGAACACAGTAGCTTCCCCACTTAAAAGAGAAGCCTCCCAACAGACCCTCCATCCCCCTACATGAGGTCCATGTCGTGCAGAGAGGGACCAACGGATTTCCTACTTAACAGTCCATTTCCTGGAGCTCCCCGGAAGTCTTACCAGTTTTAGCTTCTCCTTCTTTCGTTTGCCAGGCGCTGACCCAGAGGAGCTGGGGCCCGACTCCTGGCCAACCGCGTTACCGTCGTCATCCACATCCCCATCGTCGTCGTCGTCGAAGCACCACTCGGGGAGCTCAGGGGCAGGGGGCGCATCCTCTTCGTCGCCATAGCGACGGAAAAGCTCTTTGAGGTACTCTCCCTTGTAGATCCCCGGGGCCCGGGCCTGGGAGAACGCAGCCACAGCTGCCTCGATGCTGATAAGAAGCAGCAAACACAGACAGGGGGTCTTTTAAAAAGCTGTATTTTTTTTATAGTTAGTATAGTTTTTCTACGATTTTTATGTTCCATCATTATTGTATTTCTCATTTGATCTGTCACAACTAAAAACACTAAGGGGAAAAAATGAATAAGAAACTACTGTGATAATCGATTAATCGTTGAAGTAATTCTTAAAGCAAAAATGTAAAACATTTGGTGATTTTAGGTCTCAAATGTGAGAATTTGCTGCTCGTCCAGGTCTTACATTGTATTACATTAAACTGAATTAGGCCTGCACCTATAGGACAATATAGGTTATTTTCTTGATCTTGTTTAGTTGAAAAGTGAAAACTCCCCATCAAAATGTCCTGCAGCCCAATGTAAAGCCATTTAATGTCTTGTTTTGTCCAAAAGAAAAGCAGCAAATCCCCACATAGGAAAAGCTCATGTTTAGGGCATGTGTTTTTCAAAAACTAGTCATATCCATAAAAAAAAATAAATAAATAAATAAAAAAAAAAGTACCATTGTTGATCATTTGATAGTAATATTTTGCAACACATGATACTGGTTGAGGGCTGTAAATGCTCCCAGAGTATTCATTACACAGGAAGTAGTGGGTGGCGGGAGGGTTTTATCCAGCCTACGTGTACATGAACGCTCCCAGGGATTCTGCCTTCTCAGACTGCTGCTCCTCCTCTGACTAAACACACATCCTCACCCTCCCTTCTGCTCAACTGGTGTAAATTATTTAACATCTCTGTTGAGGGGCGACGAACTCTGTCACTGCTAACCAGCCAGCTTCTTTGTCAAGCCTGTGCTGATTTGAACTGACAGTGCAACTTCTCGTGCCGTCACAAATACAGAAACTATCAGGAGAAGACAGGATTATCAGCTCAAAAAGACTGACAGGGGTGGGAGATTTCAAAGCCAGAGTAATGATGTAAGCCACTAGGGGGGCTCCGTGTTGTATGGTTTGTGTTGGCATGCAAGTCATCTGCGAAGATTGTGAAGCTGCACTCCTAGCAGTGTGAGTGATTGAAGGGGGTCAGCCCTTACCTCCAGTCCATCTTCTCCACCAGGTATGCACACATCAGAAAGCCTGTCCGGTTGAAGCCATGCGTGCAGTGAACACCTTCAGGGGGAACAAAAAAAAAAAGAGGCAGCACAGAGGTTAAAACTGAGAATCCCACTTTAGATCTATATTTATGTTAAATCGTAAGCATTAAGCAAACACTCTCAGAAGCGTAATGGTAAAATATGCTGCGTGTCTTAACACTACATCATCTATCTATGTTCAATGACTTGACGCAATCAAGCATCAGTATTTCAATAGCCCTGTGGTTAAATTTCATCCAACGTGTTCCCCTCTCACATCAATAACATCAGTCTCTTAATATGTACTGAGTCCATGTTTTGAGAAAAACCCCTAAAAAGGTTATAGTTATATTTTTTCACCACTTCAAGAAAATGTTCATCTTTTTGTAACAAAGTGACGTTCTCACAAAGAAACAGGTGCACAGCAGGGTTTCAAACTACACCAAATAAACATGTGGACATGTGAACCACAGAGACAACAATGCCTAATCACCAGCTGGCTAAAGACAGGACATTGCTCAGATGACATTCACACATTCTGCTCTGATATTTGAGCAATTTGATTTACAAACCAGGCAGCAGTTAGTAGGTAAGAAGAGGGATATCATTTGCTAGAGGGCGTTATAAGAGAGCACCCTGCTGTCTGTACTGTGAAAGTACAACTTTTAAATCAAATGTCCATGATAAGAATCTCACTGGCTGGCTGTGCACAATGTCCAAGCAGAATAGTATTCCAAACTAACATTCTGAATGCAATTAGCTAATATTGGTCATTAAATCAGATTTTACTGCGTTATACGGTTCACCTTGTATATATGTCTCTCAGCTGTTAAAAACTATTTACACATACATGAAGACTGTTAACATTAAGCAAACAGCATTGTCTAATTTATGTCCCAACTCATAATAGCATACTGACAAATAAAGTGAGTGATGTTAAATGCACCCCTAACTACAGTATTCCCATGAAGTTAAAAATACAACTCAATTGAAACAACAGTGCAAAAACCTTCCCACATACAAACATCTAAACAATTTTGCCTTTTAAACCAAATGCATTATTCAGGATTTAGGTTTGGTGTCTATTGATGTCCTTTCACCTGAAGATCACTTACACAGCTTTCACTGGGAGAGGAGCGTTGTTTCTCATGTGAAACTCCCACACTTATAAAACCAACAACATAGTGACTTGCAAGACACTGCTTTATGTTGTGATTCATAAGGAATTTGGGTTAGAGAGCCATGCAAATTCACTCCCTATTTTTAACAATGATGCGTGAGCATACCTTGGGAGGGACATTTAACATATAGTTGGTACATGGAACGATTCTGTGACCATCAGCAAAAGATTGGTTGTACTGTGAAGCTGTCTGATGTCTGAAGAGCGTTACTATATGAATATAAAACACACATACTGGTTAAAAAAATAAATAAATAAATAAAAGTGTGTTAATATATACAAGCAACCTCTCATCCATTTTCCACAGTCCAATTTTAGAATAAGGCTGCTCTCTGCTGGACACATAAGGTGATGCAGCTAACAGGAAAGTTTAGTCCCACACTCTATGGACAAATATTACAATAAACATGTAGCTACAAAACATAAATACAAGATCAATTTAGTAGCTTTTTCCAGTGCAAAATGTGCAAAAATTTGTTTTCATGCTCAAAATAAATGTAGTATATAGACTACATACAGCTTATTAGCATAAAAATTAGCATATTAGAGTAATAATATTATATCATGTATCACAGAAGCAAAGCAAGAACACCATTAGTTCATGTGTGAGTACATGTGGAACACATATGGAATTAACAAATACTAGCTGCGGGATGCAGTTAGATTTTACAACCCATAAGGTTATTTATGTTATCACAGGAATAATAATAATAATAATAATAATAATAATAATAATAATAATAATAATAATAATAATAACCGAGGGCTGTCAGCATTAACGCGTTTAATCGCGATGCGATTAAGGGCCGAGCATAATGCGTAAATTTATTTTAAACGCATGCTGCCATTTATTAATTTATTTTCACTTTACTCGGCTTCACGTCGTGCCTAACAGGCTACTATTTTGACCCTTTGCCGCACTTTGCCATACTTCCTCGTAACACATCCTGCTGCTGCAGGAATAGCATCGCGGATTTCGGTGCCACTGACATGTGGCACCGAATCGGAAAAACACACACGGTGCGTTCAATGGAACTGGTAAACTACAGCCTCGTGGTGCATTCAAAGTTATTGTTAAATGCCCTTTCCCCATCTGGTGGTTGTTTTTGTCGTCTTAGCAATAAACAAGCCGTTCTTTTATGTCGCCAACTGTTGTTTAGTACCCTTCTTTTTTTTTTTACTTTCTTAAAAAATATCGGTTCAGGAACCGGTACCGTTTTAAAAGTACCGGTACACCAGTATCCAAACCAAACAATACCCAATCCTAATATTGACTCTAGATTCAAATGTGTAACTAGATTCACACATTTTTATTTTGTTTACAGTAAATAAATAAATAATAAACTAATACAAATCTTAAAATCAAGTTCATAAAGTAACTTTCTATGCATTCATTAGATTCCCAATCAAGATACACTGGTAAGAATTGCATTCCATTGTTAATATGTACTTAAAAACAGTTTTGAAATGCAAAATAAAAGAATTTTAATCATGTGATAAAACATGCGATTAATCACGATCAACTATAGAACTGCAGCGATTAATGGATTATTTTTTTTATCTTTTGACAGCTCTATCATAAAGCCATACATCGCTGGAAAATCTTAAAGCCTGTTTTAGTGAATCTCAGCTACTTCATTTTACAAATAACGTTATTTAATTACAAAAGTAAATATTAAAGTAAATAATACAATAGAATAGTGTGAGGCCAACGTTTATAATACTATCATGGTTGTTATTACCGGTGTGTGTTCGGTGTTAGTTTTCAGTTACAAAGCATTTAAAGACAGGCTGAACAACCATTTAAAAAGAAATATAGTCACTGTCTTGAATTTGAATGTCTAAGGAGTAAAAACTGTGGGGTGGTAAAATCTAAATGAGTTATTTTCAGGGCAAAGCTGTTCCAACCATCTGAGTAAATTATACACAGTGCAAACTCAATTACTACAACACCAGCTGTTTTTACACTCCCTGAAATTCTACTTACATGTATCTTCATATACGTCTGTAAGCAGACGGGATACACATCTCACTTCATGGATTTTAGTCACATTGATGTAAGACACACAAAGAGCCTTTCCTTGTTCCGAATGTTTAACTTTTGACATTCTTTTGAAATGAAACTACGTACAACACTAATGTAATCCTTCAATCAAACTTTCAATGAACAATGCTGATGTTCACTATTTGAGTCAGTGAGGATATCAAATCTATTTTTTACTACTAAATGAATGAACTACTAATGAATATTAATAAATATGTACTAAATTGAACTGAACTGGCTGTTAATTAAAGATTAAAAGAGATCATACATGTTTTGAAGAAATAACAGTTCTGCTTTCAATTCTGAATCTTGCTCACACACCTTGGGAGAAAATAATCTTAAACAATCTTATCCAGTGTAAGTTTTCAAAGCAGGCAGAACTGATCATTTCATCATTTTTAAATATATATATAAAAGAAACTGACAATTATATAAGCAACGGTAAAACACACAAAACTGCAATCAGACCTAGTGCTAAGTCAAAGTAGTGCAGTGACAGGTATGGTTTCCACTCATGTACTTCAGATTCAACAACATAACAGCCAAAGTAGTGTACATATAGTAACAACAGTTTAATCCTACCATTTCAAATATCAGGAAATTACCGATTATTTAAAAAGGGAAACTTTGTTGATTTTAATCCAGCTCTGTGTCATTTTTGTGTGGGCAGTGCGTTTAGATGAATGGTGTGTGCCTTGCCTCCGTGGCACCAGTACACAGAGAAGCTGTGGTCTAGTGAAAATCATGTTTTGCGTCATCCAGCGGAACCCAAGCAGAACACTACTGCCACGAGCTCTGTGCACTGGCGCCACGGAGGGAAGGCACACAGCAGTCATTTAAACACAGTGCCCACACTGCCATGACACAGACATATTTTTAAGCCTTCAATATCAAAACATGTTCACAGTCAGATAAACATCTCTGACTATAGAAGAAAACGCAAATCATCTCAAAGAAGCATGTAAAGAGTTATGATTTGCTCTATTAACATATGGATTTCTTACCTATTAATTCTGTGGGATTCTTCTCGACGAAATCTTCACAGAGCCTAATGAACAATGAAGTTGTCTCTTTTGAAGGGCATTCTCCATGGCTAAAAAAACAGAATGACACTCGCTTTAGCACACTACCACTGAATAAACTACAACTGACAATTAGTTGAATTAATGAAAGTGAAGTTACACGTACCCTTTACACTGAAGCTTCAAATATTTTATGCCTTCTTTTTCAATGTCGTTGCGGTCGTAAAAACGCGTAGTGTTCGTCAAATCCACAAGCAAACCCATTTTCACCTGAAGAAAGACAACAACAAAAAAGACAAGGTGAAACGTGGGTTTTTCAACTTCAAAATGTCACTCCAAAATTCAGTCTTTACAGAGTTACTTACCTTTAGACTTTTTAAATAGTTAGACAGCATGCTCGGGTGAAACCTGTTCTCCTCTGCAACTTGGTCATCATATCTGGGTCCCAACATCGTTTTCATTGGCAGGAATTTACCTATGAGGGAAAATACAAGTAAAGAACCAGTGGTCCTCAGTATAACACCCCCTAGCAAACCGATGCATTGATTAGTTGGCTTAATAGCCAAAGCTTAACTTTTGTTTAAAACGAGGATGTTATCCTAATTCTGCAAAGCCCAGTCTAATACACTATAATATTGTGTCAGCAGTTGCCATAATTACCACACTTTATGATATCAAATCTAAAAGTCAGCAGTTTAATTGCAAATCAGGACAAATTATGTGTTGTGGTCTATTAAATTAAGCATGAAATAGCACACAAATAGTATTAGTTGGCATATCTAAAGTGGTTAATAATAACCAATAAAACTCTGGACCCATCCATGTGTACTACAGCTAATTTCTTAAAGTAATATGTCTGGATTAAGTGTCACCGCCACCAGCTGTGCCTTGAAATGTAAATTCTGTCTACACTACTGCACTGATATAAAGCAAACGTGGGATGGATATACAGTAGGTCTGGCAATGTGGGAACCAAGTAAACATGCTGTTACACATGGCTTTAATGGATAACGAACTCTACGGAGAATTATGCAGCACAACGATGCTACAGCCACGGTTTGTTTTGACACGTGATGCTTCGACAGCGAAGCTAGCCAATTTAGCAGCACTTTTCCGATGCACTTTTTCAATCGAAAATAAATTAACGAACCACAGCCAACAAATGCAGCTTTTGTTCTGAATTAAATTAGAGCTATTAAGCAAAAAGCACGTGTGTCTGCAAAGAATGAGAGGACATGGACAGCCGATTAGCCACTAGGTGCCAATTAGCTAAACAAAGCGCGCCCGAATTTAGTGTCTTACCAAACTCCATTCAAAAATATGGCTACCTAAGTTGGTTTTGCTACAACTGGCAAATGTACCTACAGTTTAAACAACGTCTGAGCTTCTGTTGTTTATTAATGTTATCCAGTGAGGTCGGCATCCCTGTTCACACCAACCATCCCTTAAATAAATGAAATAACATTCATTTGGACAGCACTGCTCGCCAACGTCACTATGTTGTGATGCTAGCCTTGCAATTTATGTTTGACTGAAATTGGACAGCAATAGCTAGCTAAGTCATGCTTGTTATATCAGGACGTTTGGGAAATTCAAAAGTGGATCATAACGTATAAAAGAAGACACCCAGTCATGTTTAACCCGCATGTTGTGCGACGAAATTACACTAAGCGGCTGGTAGCAATAGCACTACGTACATTAAGCTGGTTAATCTCACGGTATATTATCTTTTCGTACCTGCCACAGGTTGTCCTCTTCTGGGACAATTCCGCCATCGAGGAGGGGGTCCGGTGTGTGACATGTTCAGGAGAAGTTTCTGTGCAGCCAATCTTGATAATAACTCAAACCTCGTATTACTAGCTAGCCTGTAGCTCGATGCTCCCTCTCTCAGAAGGCGGTGATCCCCGGTTGTCGTTCACCCAAGCACCGCGGACTCAGGGCCCTTTAGCTACTAATTCAGGAGAATCATCCAACAAGTTTAAGCCCGGTCAACCTTATGACGGGCCGGCAGGTAAGTACACGAAACATAGGTTATTACGACTCACGGCTGATTAGCATCCCAAAATGATGTTATCCTTTTTTATCTGTTTTCCTGAAATCCAAATAGTTAGCAATTAGCTAGCATAACGTCACTCCAGTCACCAAACGAGGGTCTGGTTAATGTCTGTAGTTCAGACGACATCCTGCGCAATACTGCCTCCTGCTGGTATATACGAATCGCAAAATACTTAATTCCTCCGAAGTCTTTCTTTTGAAAAATGTGGACGAGTTGTGCGGCAAGTCAGTACATTTATCAATCAACATATTGACTCAAAATGGCCAATTCATTATAAACATGTACTGTTGTTTTACCATTTACTATTCTTAAAACAAATGAGAATTACTTATCTGATCTTATTGTTAGCAAAAACACACCCAAACATTGATAATTAAATTGATTACAAGCAGTAGCCTACATTAAAAACATTTTGTAATCAAACAATAAGACAGCTTGTAAAACACAAAATGTCTGAACTTTATTTCATGCCTATTGTGATTTTTCTGCTTCAGAAATTATATTTATTAAATGCTGCAGTGTCCTTTGTTAAAAAAAAGTAATTAAAAAAATGAGTCAAATATGTGATAATGCATTTGATTGTCTATAAACAGCTTGTTGAGTGCAGTTCTGAAGCCGTCTGTGCTGCAGTTTATACAAAAAGACTATAGTTATACTTACTATACTCAGGCACATTTACAATACATGTTACACTATTAAGCAGCTTATGGATAGTACATGTCATTGTTGCATTTGAAGCAAATTTGTACAGAAGAAATTGCAATTAGTAACAGTAACAGTTTTCCAGTGTCAAGCAAGCAGTTTACTACTGTTTTAACAAGTGCAGATATCACTGATAACAGACAGGAAACATATGGCTTATGAGAATGTTATTATAATACATAGCTAATATAATGAATTTTACAGCAAAATATAATTCTCACCGTTTACATAAATCCTCAGCCTGTTATCACTGGACAAACCTGGGCTTTGTGATATAATACAGTCTGCAAACACACATATTCGTTTAATCATTTCAACCACATAATGTGGGCTCCAATTTCATTGCTTTATAAAAAGAAAAACTTCTTAAAATGAATGTAATTTTTATTAAAGTTCTGAATGGTCCCCATTTTGGTGTATATGTTGTCACTACTGAACAAAAAATAAATTCCTTTCATGGACTTTAAATGAAATGATACAAAAAAAATGTTGCTAGAGGTATATGCTGTTATCTCCATATATTTAATATCTCTGCAAAAGACATCAAGTTGACTCAATAAAGCAGCTACTACACACATTGTTTAGCTATAAATATTACATGTTTGTATCAATAAAGGATAGACAGTCGCAAAATGTACATTTATTTACACAAAACATTGCATTTTATGACATGGGTTATGAAGTCTGATATAAGTTTACAATCATTCTTCTTTTACTTCACAGTGGGCACATTGCCAAGCAGGATAATGCCACACACAATCATGGAATTCTTTGGCAAGCTTAAACCAATTCATTCAGAGCTGATTGACTTCTCTTTACTTTTGGAACGTTGTTATGGTTTTGTTTTCATTTCTCTCATTCAGAGCTGATTGACTTCTCTTTACTCTTGGAACGTTGTTATGGTTTTGTTTTCATTTCTCTTATCTGCCCTGACCTTGTTGAAACATGTCCAAAGTGACATACACTGTCACCAGTGCTGTCTTTTCTGGCTGTTTCACTGGAACACGCTTAGAATGATTAACGTGTTTCGAGGCAGGGCTTTCCACAAAAGTCTGACTTCGATATGGGCTGGTTTCTGAAGAAAGCAGTGCAGTGGAATCATCAGGAGAAGATAGATGCTGTGTCTCAGCATGATTAACTAAGTCTTCATTCTGTTCATCTGGTGCTGGAACTGTGCCTGGGTCAACGTATTCATCTGTCTGATCACTCATTAGGTTACCATTACAGCCTGTAGCTGGTGGAGATATGGACATTCTCTGAGTTTCTTCTGTGTAAACCCTGTCACAGAGGCTTTCAGTTGGATTGCTGAATGGCTGGAAAGGGCAGATTCCCTACGGACATATGCACACATGACACACAAACACACACAGAAAGTCAATTATTCAGGAGATAAACCTTGGGTACAGAATCATGACAGTGATCTCTCCATTCTCAATTCTCACTCTAACCAAAACTTCACCATGAAACGCTGTTTAACCAGAGGAAAATGACCTCTAAGGTTCCATGAAGGGATGGTGTCATTTTTGGTGGGAATTAAATTGTATATAGCCATGAGTACTGATAGGATATCAAGGCTGTGGCTACCTTTGAGGACATAGTAAATGTATTTTTAATTATTCTTATTACTGACTCAGAAAGCATGTTACATACAAACAGAATGGCAACAGACAACACAAACAAACAAACAAAAATGAATGTAAAAACCAGGATGCCTCTGGACAGTAAATTGTTGTCCTTTTTTTCTGAGAATTTGGGGATTTAGCAAGCAACCTGGGGGGAGTTTACATTCTACAATCAAAGACTCAATATATTTAAAAATATGATTACTTTAAGGCTAATCTGACTTGTAATCTTGGAAGTGCCTAGATGGCTTTAAAATATGTTGGAAATCACAATTTAAAGTAGGACTGCAACTAACAACTATACTGTGTATCCATTATAATTGATCAGACCAAAGGTGACATCTTCAAATTAATTTTAAGCAACTGTTTGTTTCATCTTAAATTCACAGAAAATATAATTTAGCATACTTTACTTTTTTTGGTGTCTGGATTAAAAGCTCCTGAGTGGGCTAAAGGCCAGTGGTTAATGGATACAAACCACTGCAATTTATTTATACACCACATTTGTATGTTTTCACCTCTTGACGACTTAAAGCTGGCCACGACGCCATAGAACTGTTGCCAGGATTAGGCACCGGCTTCTCCTGGAATTTCTTCCACCTAAAAAGCAGATTATCAGCATCATTAGGACACAATTTTTTAAGGTTTTGTGGTCATAGATGTGTAGATTAGTCCATGTATGACTACAAAATGTAGTACAATATGCCTTTATTACTGCTGACATGGGAATATCCTTGGTTCAGTGTCTTTTATCTGAAATAAATCCCAAAGTTTGAAACTTACTGAACAGCACAGCTTAATCCAAGAGATAACACAATAAGTATTATGATGCTTCCGCAGATACCGACTGCTGTGATGAGCCCCGGACCTACCAAAGAAACAATAAATGATGTTGCAATAGTTTGTTGATCATGACAAATGACTCTTCTCCAGAACTTTATGTAATGCATGCGGTGTATTACTTTATTACATGAAACACGATCTTCTCACCAAGGTTATAATCGTTAACGAAAACGAACAAAATAATGAAAAACTAGGTGGGAAAAAACATTGTCGTTAACTGAAATAAAAATAAAAACGAGGCATTACAAAAAAACGATAACTAACTAAAACTGTAATTTCTGTTTGAAAAACTAACTAAAATCAAATTAAATTATTGAGTAAATGTCCTTAGTTTTCATCTTTGTCAATGTCTTTCATAGAGCAAATAACGTTATATCTTTCAGAGTTGACACTTCCGACCATAGACCTGTTTTATACAGTCTACATATATAGTTTCTGACTGGGAACCCAGAAATTCCGACATTCCATGTCAAATTGAACACAACATAAGCCGCTTTCCGACCAGATGGATTTTTGCAGTTCCTAGAACATAACGTTCCTAGAACCCTTTTTTTCTCGTGTACCGACTGGACCAATTTGGGGATTATTAAGTTCCTCTGACCGCAGTTCCTGTAACTCTTCCAGCTCCTACTTCAGGG
The DNA here is from genome assembly GCF_010015445.1 of Perca fluviatilis. NCBI lineage: Eukaryota > Metazoa > Chordata > Actinopteri > Perciformes > Percidae > Perca > Perca fluviatilis. The sequence continues at coordinate 24,275,752 of NC_053129.1, read as the reverse complement.
CAGGGTCTTTTCCCTTTTCTGCATAGTGGTGGTTAGATGGCTGTGATTATAATAACGAAAGGTCAGTTCCTATGGCCACTTGGCCAGTGTGAATGCAAATGGAAAAAAGGTTTTGGGGGAAGAGTAGTTAGTAGAACTGTTTAGACGTGGACTGTTCCTAGAACTACTTTCCTGTAACTACTTGGTCGGAAAGAGGCTTATAGTCCATGCCCCTCGCCTGGCATCATGGCGGTACCAAATGTCGGAAGAAAGCGGCAGATTCCTATTTGATTATGACTGTGTCAGATAAAAGCAAGTCCCTTTCAGTGGAAGGTGGTAAAATATGTGGGCAATTTATTAAAGGGAAAAATCCCACAAATTTGAAAGTACATTTGAGAAGAGCGCACGAGGAGGCTAACCTAGCTTACCTTAACAAGGTATAGGAGAACGCAAAGCCCCCTTTCCCCGAAATAGAAGCTAACCCCGGTACAGGGCATGGATGTATGGGTAAAGGGCATGGATGTACAGGACATGGATGTATGGGTACAGGACATGGATGTATGGGCACAGGGCCAGGCAGCATGACTGAGACAACAGCAGGACAGAGAACACTACAGGCGTGCTTTCACCAGCGACCCGATAGCTGCTGGTTATTAAATACGCAGGAACACCATAAGCGGGAGGAAGCATGGGTTAATATGTACAGTCTACACAACTGTGTGAGTCGATTGACTTCAAAAAGTTCACCACTTTACTCAAACCAAAGTTCAAAACACCTGTTCATGTATGTCTTCTTTAGTCCATTGGCTATATAGGTTCTTTCCTGGCACACGTCACTTACACATTTTCCACTTACTGCGGCGTCTTGTGTAGACTGTTTACATATTTGTGCTCATCATATGTACATTTTATGTAACTTATGGGTGTTATTGTTGAATACATTGTGAATAGCCTACATATTTTTAAAATGGTATGTTTTTGTTGAGTTATTATTCAACAATACTTTTTCTGACCTTTTTGAATCTTGCCCCTGACAAATAACTCATATTACAAAAACTAAACTAAAACTAAGCATTTTCAAAAAATAAAAAATAAACTAGCAAACACGCTTTTAAAACTAAACTGAATTTCAAAACAAAAAGTCAAAACGAAATAAAAATAAAAACTAATATAAACTACAAAACTATAATAACCTTGCTTCTCACTGATGGGTAAAGCATGTTACTCAGATATTGTTTGAGTAATGTGAGTAATTATGGTGGTGGTTGGGATCTGATGAATCATAGCACATGCAGCTGGTAATATGACACATATTTGACATTTGTGATGTCATACTGGTTTCCAAACCCCAAACAAATATTTAGATATATGTAAAACAGTACTTCTATTTCACACTGGCTTCATCTCTGTCTTCTATCTTTGTTTTCTATTTGTTTCTAGCCCCTTATTCTGCCCACATCTCACAGCACTGGAACTCAGCTTGCAGCTGGCATCCAGAAACCTCCACCTTGTTTGGGTTCCTAGATACGTCCCTCAGTTTGCCACGGGGGAAAAGAAACAGTGGCACTACTTTAATGGCCATCACTGCAAACAGAGAACCTGTGGATATGGGCCCCAGATAATCTTCTCTCCCTCAAGGCCCTCCATGTGTGTGTGTGGCTCTGATTTCAGGAGCAGGTTTTTGTAGCAGCTGTTGTGAGTCAGATGTGGGTTGGTTTAAACAGGACTATGTCACCTTTCCTGAACAGCGGCTACTGTAGCCACAAGTGACAATTACAGTACAGGATTTCGTCCTGTTGTATCCTGTTTTATATAGCAAATGTTAATAGTGTTTATCTTATGTCCTGTTATTGTAATTTATATCTGCCAAATGGGACTACAGATGGAAATTAGCCTTTGGGCTACAATCTGGCACTTTTACGTGTACTGCTGTACATGTTCATTAAATGTGCATTGTCCTGAAATAAATAAAAAATAAAAATAAAAAAAAAGGATAATGGTAACTGGTGAGACATAGCAGTGGTACAACTAGAGAAGAAGAACTGGTTATACCAGAAAAAGTAAAGGCCACGTTATGGTCGCGCGCGTTATGTCGACGTCAGATAGCGGCGATACCACTCAGTCTGACATACACACCCTCGAAAAATTAATTCCACATCGCTTAACGACGTCGGCCGTGGTGGCTTGGTAGCACTGCATTTCCCCTGACTCATTTCCTGGTTCTCCTTCTCCATAAACAACATGAAATCAAGGAGAGGGTTAACTTTTCCTGCTACAAATTTCCCACCGTGGTCAGAAAACACAGGGGAGACACTTTGTTTCTTTTACTATGACTCTAGAGTTGGTACCCGCTCGCGGTCACTCTCTCACTTCTCCCTCGCTCTATCATCCGCTCAAACACACACACACACACACACACACACACACACACACACACACACACACACACATGCTGGCTCGACACACACACCAGCACACAAGTATAAACATCAGGCCACTTACGTAGGCTACAGCAAAAGCTCTGCGTGGAGCCTGTGCACAAGCTTAAAAGGCTCTAGCAGCAAAACCTTGGTGTAATGAACTGAGCAAGGTTGCATTTCATTTGCTTATGAATGTAACCTTTTGTTCATAAGCGGGATGGTGTGTAATTCTATCTTTAACAAATGACAGCCTCTCTTGCAGCTGTTGTGAGCACCTCAGCAGCCTGTACCTGACATGCCAAAGCATGCAGGCAACACAAGTGATACATCTGCCAAAATTACCAATGTGGAAAGTGTTGCGCTTCTGACTTAAGGCTTATCCAGAAATGCAATGAGTTGTTATTAACCAAGGTAAACGCCAACTACCCCCAGGCTCTCCCTGACTTTCCAAAACAATCCACTCCTGAAGGTAGGCACATTTAGACAATTCCTATGGCCAGAATTTATTACAGTAATCACATCATGGTACACAGATGTGATGCTGTGCTGCCATTGTGCCTAATCTTCTCCATTTCTGAGTGTCTATTCCTTTGGACAGGACAGTTCTATCGGGTGGTGAAGCATTCTTGTTCATGAACATGTTTAGGATGGCGACATTTTCACTGCCTTGTTGCCACAGCAGGGGGTGCAAGTGTTGGCCTGTGTACCTTTCTTAACCTATAGAGCCTTCAGAGGAATACACCTGTCTGTAATACAATAGTTATGCATTATACCCCTAGTTCTATGAGTGCAGGCAGTTTAACCTTCTCAGCCTGCCGCTAGTCAATCTGGGCAAGTATGAAAATGTCTGGTCAAGCTTATACAGTAGATTCAGTTTAGATGGCTGCAGTTGTGCTCATAGAACAAGGACTAAAAGGTGTGTCTTCGCCCTACAGAGTAGAGTACTCACCAAATCTTTTGGTTTTAAAGCTGTTCTCACTGCTTTTGGTAGTTCCAGTAAGAGCTGTGGCCTTGACATAGACACTGTACTGTGTGTCTGGATTCAGATCTTTCAAAGAGTTGACCCGCTCTGTGCCATCGACAGTAACATCTAGAAGAAAAACTCATGAATTAAATGCCAATGGTAAGAGGAAATAAATATCTTCAATGCATTTGCAAACTTCAAACAAGTGGGAGGGGGGGGTTGGGGGGGGGGGGGGCCGGGGGTGTGGGGGGGGGGGGGGGGGGGGGGGGGGGTAGTTAACAGCGGCACCACTGCATGCCTCCTGTGACACATTCCAGCTCACAAGGGCACTTTTGTCATTAGCCTTAACATGGATAGTAACATTTCCCGGATCTGTAGGGACGTTTTCAAAATCAGATTGGTTAAACACACACTATAAAATACTTTTTCAGAATCCTAATAAAACAAATCTGAATGATGTACCTGCCACTCTGGAGCAGATCTGAAGGGCTTGCGTGCCATGACCTGTCTTGTCATCAAAGAGGGGAGTTACTGTAATATTGTATGGCGTCTTATCCAGGAGGTCTGAAAGGAAGGGAAGACTTCTCTGAAAAGCTGTTACAGTAAAGTGGCAAGTGATTTAGATTTAATTCTCCTTCTGCTACTGGTCCTGCTTAGCTTTTTAGTCGTGTTAGCGGCATAGCTTTAGAGTGGCAACGTCAGACGTCATCACAGACTGAAATATCTCAAAAAACTATTACATGGATTGTCATAACATTCTATTCTGAAATTCATGTTCCCCAGAGAAAAAAAAAGTCTACTGGCTTTAGGGATCCCAGATTGTCCCCTAGTGCCACCATGAGGTTGACATTTTTTATTTTTATTTTTTTTTATTATCTTTAGGGGGCATTTTGTGCCATTATTGGAAAACACCAGTAGAGAGATGACAGGAAACGAGGGAAAGAGAGATGCAACAATTTTGTTTGGTTTTAGTGAAATGTCTGTGCCTTGACAACAATTGAATGAAATTGTCATGACATTTTGATCAGACATTGTTGTCATGCAATCCTAAATAGTAATAACTTTGGTGGCACCCTGACTTTTCATTTAGCGCCATCATCAGGTCAAAATGTTAATTTGTCCAAATCTTTTAAATGACATTCCCGTCCGCCTCAGTTGTATTTTGTGCTTACTGCTAATTAACCGCTAAAATGCTAAACTAAGACATGAACTTGGTAAACACAACATGATGTCATGTGAATATAAATAGCACGCCACTTTTAAAGACATTTAAGGTAAGGGTAAGGTAAGGTAAAAGGTAAAGTAAAGGTAAAGGTACTTTATTGTCACATACACATACATGTAGCGAAATTCATTCTCTGCATTTAACTCATCCCTCAAGGGAGCAGTTTTAAGCTTTTCGCATGTCATTTAACGCCCTGTTCTCCATCCCAACTCGTCAGTTGACTTTTGGTTTCACATGGGACTTGCAGGGAGCGGGGCGAGAAGGGGGGCACGGTATGGCACCAGTGAAAAGTGGCTTTATTTAGCAGAATTACAATGTGTTGTATCCTATCCAATATTTACTATATTTCTAAGCAGATTGTCCATGCTGTATTCTGATAAAATGTCCCCCCCCCCCCAGAGAAGAATGTAGCATATCCCATCTCTGTGAAAGGTGAGTCACAGATCTTGAAAACTCCACATTCAAAATGTAAAATGCATTACAGAGCAGCTTTTAAACGCTTCCACCAGTGAATCCATTATCTGCCACACCCAGACGATGCAAGATAAGACACTAATTGATCTGATGGTCAAAGTTAAAGGAATACGCCACCGTTTGTTGAAATAGGGCTTATCACGGTCTACCCTGGCTGTAGATAGGTGGGCCAACACATTTATTGTCTCAGTGCAAGTAATTAGGTTGTTTTTTTGTCTTTTGTTGGCTCACTTTTACGCACAACATGCTAACCGGCAACATAGGATTCCATTCACTACGCTAAGCTAACTAGCGGCGGCGCTGCCAGTGTTGCACCGGACTAAAACGATGCATGCACAAAAAATGCGTTGGCCCACCAATCTACAGCTAGGGGAGACCATGATAAGCACTATTTCAACAAACGGTGGCATATCCCTTTAAGTCATAGCCCATAACTCATCATGGGTTCGATGATGACTCAGACTCAATCCACAAAGCTCATTCTATAGATTAATGTTAACACCCATTAAGTGGTTATTCAACATCCATCAAACACTTCGTGCCTGTTCTCTAACCTACTGGACAGTGCTGTGTTAGTGTCGTTGCTCTCCTTCCATTGGTATTGATTTCCATTGTGGGTCCAGTCGATCATGTAACCACTGACGGGCTGTATAGGAGCTTTCCAGCTGACCAGAATAACGCCTTCAAGGGTTGAGGTCTGGATGTCGGTAACTTGAGGGAGGCCTGCCAAGTGAGATCAAGTGAAAGGAAGCAAATTGCTTCATACCAAACCACTAACATGCATTAGGGCACAGCATCATCCATTAAAATGAAGCAATATGATCCATAAATTGTGGTTATCCATTAAAAAAGCAAAATCAATAGCATTAAAACTCACTTTCTCCAATGGCTGGAACATACACTGAGTCCATAAACTCAAGTAGGTCTTTATTATGGACTGTGAGATTTATTCTGTGTGCATCTTGGCTCACATCAACATCGCAAGTTGGCTTGCCACATAAAGTATCTGTATAATTTACTCCCACCATGTGTTCCTTGTAGGGAGTCTGTTTGATAGTGTAGGTAAATGTGTCTTGACATGTTGAAGGAATTTCCTGCAGAGACAGTTTGAAGCACTTTAGAGCAATAAGTAGACCTAATGTAAGGAGTGTGAATATGAGATTGGAAATGAAGGAAGTTAAGTTTTAAAAACATGCTACAGTTTGTAATGAGAGGCTTCCTTACCATCCACATGGCATGAACTTTTCTAACTCCATTTTTGTCCAGTTCATCTATCTTTCTCCACAGGCGCAGCTTGACATCCCTCTCTGTAAAGGGTTTAAATATGTACAAAATAATCAGACTGGAATACACTGTATACAGAAATATGACTAACTAATATAACTAAGTTAACTAAACAGTATCACTGTTCACACCTGCAATCGAAAGCAAAATGGCCTTGAACTCATGGTAACGTAATGTAGGGGTGATAGCACGATTTGTCATTTGTAGGGCTGTCTTTGAGTAAAGAAAGTCTTATTCAACTAAAACTGATTGATTAACTGATTTTGTTGACTAATCAATCAATTGATTTAATCGACAGATTAGATTAGAGGGTTTCTCTACAAATAATCATGCAAAGGTACCACTTTAAATCTTGTTTTTACCAAAGATGTGCTCATAAGTTTCTTGGAAAAAACTTTCTGCATGAAAAGCATAAAAAAATGTGTAATCGACTAAATAAATCTTAGGAAGAAGGGGCAGCCCTAGTCATTTGTCTAGGGATCTACCAATAATTCAATAAATCATCAACTCTGTGATAACCTATGAGTCACCAGGCAGTTCTCTGGAGTCATTTTTCACTGTTAAACCCTTGTGTTGACTTCGGGTCACATTGACCCATTTTCAATTTTTGTTTTAGATCACAAAATATGGGACGTAGAAATAAGCGCTGAAAATGTTTAGAAGAAAAATTTTACAATTTAAAACATTGGAAAAAGCAAAAACACACGTCAAAAACGTTGGGGAAAAAAAGTGTTTTTTTCAAGGTTGACGGGAAGACAACACAAGGGTTAAATGTGCAACACACACAGACTCAACTTTTGACTTTGTAGTAGGCATTTCTTAAGATATTCACAATCAAGTCCCAACCTGCAACACAGACTGAGAGCCAAAAATAATGTTTTCTGAATTTCAATCTTCCACTATTTATTCACAAAGGTTCGCAAATGTATATTTTTGGTTTATTTATTTGAAACAAAACTAACGGTAATTTGTAAATGGGTGAACTAGGTGCACATATTACATCAGAAACACAAATCATTATTCTCTGCCAAGTCCATTATGTATATCTTAGAATCGCAGTATATGCAGACATTAAAAAATACACACTGTACTGTACAAACATGTTGTCTTTTCCCCATTCATTTGTCACCCATCTGGAAGTCACCCATTCTTTGTTTTAGTTAAATATGAATGAAAATTCAAGTAAAAAGTTTCCCTAAGACAACACAGACCTAAATCTAAACATGAGTAGTCATATTGGTATTTTTGGTTTTCCTGAGTAATAGGCAGTTGGTGAGCGTACTTCAAGAAATAGATCTCATTAGAGATATTACTTACAATAATTCCATCTAGTTTAGCTTATTTGTAAATAAAAATGTAAGAATCAGTAACATTTAAAAAAAAAAAAAGAATTGTCCAGCAGAGCCAACAAAAGCAGGTCAGGGTCTAACACAACTGTAATTGTATTATTATGATTAACGGTAGTGCCCAATATTTGTCTTATTGTAGCAAATTCATTCAAATGTCATCTACAGGGCAAGTACTAAACATAAAATCCAAAACATCAATACTAATGTAATAATAATAATAATAATAATAATAATAATATTTGTGCATAGGTGATTTAGTAGCCTGCTTTTATCAGTCCTCATGTGGATGCAAGCTGTTTCAACAATGCTCTTACTGTTTAGTTTGGTGGTCAGAACTTTCTCCTGGCTCCAGTCGCTCCAGGGGGCCTTGTCTAAAGCACAGCGGACTGAAAATGTGTAGTTACTGCAGGATTCCACTTTTTCAATGGTCACCTTCCCATGTTCGTGTTTCGTTAGATTCTTATTGCGCACCCACTGGGAAAAACAGAACGATTCTGGTCAGAAACATCCATTCAAATTCTCAGGAAGTCCCAGAGGGTCCAAAGCTGAATACATGATTACCAAGAAATATTTTAAACAAACACAGCTTTGTTTAGTTGAAATGAGACGCTTTTCCAGGAGACAATGTGTTTCATACCTCTGAAGTTCTTCCATTGACAGCCTGGAACAGAAAGGTAAACAGAAATGGCCTCAATCAGCCATGAAGAGCAATCCAAAAAACATAGACAGAATCAAAAACAGCTGTGCAACTTTTTTCCCCCTTTATATTTCCATTGGGAGAAATAAAGCAAAAGAAATGGTAGTGTTCTGCCGGCTTCAGTTCAACATTATGTTGCTATAGAAACCCCTCAAAACATCAAGACCGCACCCCTTTTTGGGGGAATAGAAAACTGAAGATCCTTTGTCAATGCAATTTGACGAGTTTGGATCATCATTTATTTCCTGTTTGTTTATTAAACGTTTGTTTTATAGACATGGTTAATATTTATTTTGCGACTTAAACCTAGCTATCCATCAGTAGTAACTGTCACCACATCACTGAGCAATTTACCACACTGACAGTGAATATTCACGTATGTTATATGCCTCGAATTCTTTTTTTTTCACAACAGCTTTTTTTTCTTCTTCTGTTTCTCCCTTTATGTGACAACACTTTTCTTTCCCCACAAAAGGGGGGGCAGCCGCGCTTGATGGTGCGATGCCAGTGATTAGCGCTTGACGACATGATGCCGTTGTAGTCTATAGTGCACTAGATTTACTCTCGGCCATTTTATTTTAATGTGTCCAAAATGTAGCCACTATATTTAGTGCCCTAAATATTCCACAATGGAATGAAAAAAGTAGCGTCTATTATGTCCAATACTTTCTGCTAACAATTCCACAATGCACAGTATTTGATAGATGAGAAAAATTACAGTTGCATGAATTTACAGCTGTCAGCAATGACCCGAAATGTAAATCTCAATTATCTGCTCACTATTGAGTAAACTATTGAGAGTCCATCATATATTGAGGAGCAAATCAGTGACCAAGGGAGTAATTTTGGACTCATCCATTGTTACAAATTGTTGTTTTAAAAAAATTCTATTTAAGTTAATTTCTACAATACATTTGGTCTAGCTGTTGTTTATGGTCATCTTTTTCTGATATGGGATCACTATTATTGACATTGTTGCATTTTATTCCATACTGTTTTTATAGTTGCTTTCAGGAAATACTTCAAATGCTGTATTTAGGTGATCAAAGAGGGTCGTACCTTGCTGTATTTGACTTGACAGCGACACCATTTTGATAAATCTGCCCGTTCCCACTCAACCAACAGATCATCAGAGACGGTAGGTTCTTTTAACTGCGGAGGTATCATTTTCACTGAGGGAATATGATTATGACAGCACATTAAAATGTAAAAACATACAATGTAAAAACACAAATATATCATTAAGAAGTATATTTTTCTTACAAAAAGTAATTTAGGTTACTTACATATATGATCTGGGTTAAATGTATAAGGGTCAGAATCAACTTCCCAAGCAAAGGTTTTAGCTCTCACAGTAATAGTGTAATTCTGCAATAATAGATCAATTTCATTGTTGCAGTTTGTTGAAGAACTATTGCAGATTTCAAAGAGTTGTTCTGATGAAGAGGCACTGAAAGAAATACATGTTTTATATTAAGTCCATAAATCAAAAAGACAAAGAATTGTTCCTGCATTAGTTCTTACACAAAAGGAAGAAAATATGACACGCACCGGAGTACGTAGTTTACGGCCAATGAAGGATTAACCTCATGCTCCCACTTGCATGTGATCTGGTCTGGTGAACCTTCAAATGTCTGATCTTTTTTATGCAAAATGCATGATATGTTGATGGGTTTTGCTGTGAAAAAAAGCAAGTCACCAATGTCATAAATTTGATGTTATTGCAGGCATCTACAGCTATATGAACAGTCAGCATATAAACACAAATTATGCTTCTTACAGTATGTTTTGATGGTGGTGCCTCCAAGGACTTGCTGAATATCTTCACTGTGGCACTGCAGTATAGCGCTTTGGTGAGTAAAGTTCCTCAGTGACAGGACTGTGTGTGACGAGTTGATAGTGTTTGACAGCCTTTTATCTACAGACCTGTTGTTGATTGTCCAGAAGATTTTGCCATGGACACACGAAGTCTGGCACACTATATCAATATTGGATCCCACTTCAATGTATTTATCTTTGGGGACAACGTTGCAGGTGTTCTCATGTTGGCCTGCAGGACACGGTAATGTTATTTAACATTTCAAAATATAAAAAATAAAACTCTAGCTTAACATTTTAGGAAATGTGCTCATTTGCTTTCTTACTGAGAGTTGTATGAAAAGATTGATACTACTCTTGTGTCTGTACAGTATGGCAAAGATGCCCGCTGGAGCCAGCAGCAGGTTAGCACAAAGCTTAAATAAGCTGGTTGGGTCCAACAGAAAGAAATCTGTGTACCAAATTAATTAACCTAGCTGTTTCCCCCTGTTTCCAGTCTTTATGCTAAGATTAGCTGCTACTGGCCATAGTTTCATTTCCAGAGTCCAGGGGTACCAGTCTTTCCAACTTGGCAAAAAAGCAACTTTACTAAAAGGTTTTACTATTCCTGTAAGTCCCATTTATTAAATTGTATTAGAAAAAGTAGCATTTACTGAAACGGTGTGATGTTTTACAGCAAGACAAATGCACTCTCCACACACACACACACAAAGCTCAGTTGCAATTATCTATTGCTTTCCTGAAAAACTCTCGTGAAGATATAAACAGGATAAACTCCAGAAAAAATGTTCACCTCATACCTGCCACAAGTTAAATAATTTAGCGTAAACCACGCCTGTATTCACTGATACTATACAGAAGATGAGGTGTTAGCTGATACTATATATGCCTACTACTGTTTGTGTTCACAAGATGCACAGGTACGTATGTTATTCTACCAACAGTGATACACCCAATATCTAGAATTTCAAGCCACATCACCTTTGTGGATCTAATGCCAGCAGCATATGAAACACAATGTTCTCTTAGATGATTGGTTTTGTAATTTGAATAACAAAACATACCACACCACAGCATTGTCGGCTGCTACTACCACTCTCACGTTAATTCCCTCCACTGGAAATACACATTAGGTCACTGCTATCTTCACCCAGTATCCAGCTCAAAACAAAACCTCTCTCAAGAGTAATTGAAAGTCATTCTGCGAAATGTTAAAATCAAACAGGAAATGTATCAAATTTTGTTTTGAGACTCCTGACTGGCTTTGCAGAGAGCTTCACTCCCATGAGCACACTTTAGTGAGTTGCTGAGGGTGGTAAGAGGTCTTTATTTGGTACAGAATAAAATGTATCCTGTTTACAAATTTAAGATATGTTCAACTAGAAAAACACCATGGTTTGTCATAGGGATGCACCGATCCCGGCCCCAAAATCTGACCGATCCACATTGAATATGGTTTCTTTGTCAGTGTGAGAAAATTCAGTTTCAGCTCTCTGGCCTTCATGTTGCCCTGGTTTGTTTTTTGATTGATAGCCTAATATTAGCCAGGGGATATCTGGTAGCCTCTGAATCTCTGACATCTCAGATTTGTTCAGCAATTCAAAAATTAATGAAGAGGGATGCGCGGGTGCCTCTCTGACTTGAAAGCCGCTGGATTCGCAAGACTTCTCCTCCTGACTTGTGTATCAGCTATTAAGAATTTCTCAAGGGGAATGTAGACAGAGTAATATACTGGTATTATTTGCCAAAATCTAATAACTTGAAAAAAACTTTCATTTATAGAGCAAGTTCTTTGTGGAATAAAATTCCAAGTAACATTCGTTTTATTACAGGAAAGGTATATTTTAAAAAGAAAGTCAAATCTTACCTTCATTTAAACTATTTATCATGACGTTTCTGACTGACTGATTGGTTGGTGAAAACATTTCTGATTTTTTAATGTGATCTACCTTAATGTTAACCATGTAATATACTGTAATATATAACTTTGTTTTCAAGATTTTTCTCTATTTTGTTTATTATTGTTTTCATTTAATTTTAATTGTAATTTTTCTTCTGTTATTTAGTTTTGTAAGCAGATATTGTTACATATATATATTTTTTTGTTAATTTCTTTTCTTTTCAGTATATGTTATGAAATGTTTTAATATTGTCTGATTAAATGTTGTTTTGGACCCCAGGAAGACTAGCTGGTCGTCTAGGCGTCAGCTAATGGGGATCCTTATAATAAAAACAAATACAAATATTCCACACATGCACTCAAATTAGAGTCACCCATGGTGGCAAAGGTGGTGTGTATTTTGTAATGTGTCTTACTGTTTCCAAATATGGTAAACTGACACAACATCCTCTCTAGCATCCTTCCAGGTTTTTTTTTTTTTATCTTTTAGACCAATTACTTCACTTGTGACTGCATCTTTTCTTCCAGTCTTCCCTTGTGTTCTTAAAAACAGATCGGTCAACAATAAAGTGCAGTAAAAAAGTCCAAATCTACATGCATTGTGGGTTGGTTGGTTGGTTGGTTGGTTGGTTGGTAACTAACCTTGATGACTCAAAACTTCCTGTTGCTGCTTCACAAACGGTTCAGATGGAAATCTTTTCATCTGACGCAACTACAGGAAGACTTCAGTTTGGATTATGGCTACATTAGCACTGCAAGATACTTTATTATAACTACAGCGAAAAAGCCCATTAGAAAACCATTAAGGTTCCTTCAAAACAGGAATATAGGCTCCAAACAAAAGCCACTCATACACTACATAGAAGAGTCACAGAGCTAAACATCCGTTTTTCTGGAGAAAAAAAATATCTAGGGATTTAGATAGACCCAAAAGGTCATTTAAAAAAAAAATTACAGTGTTTGAAAGAAATTTCCAGAATTCTTGAATACTTGGATGGTGGATCTTAAAAGGATACTTTGCTGATCTAAATCCAGCTCTGTGTCATCTTTGTGTGGGCAGTGTTCCGCCGGATCAGCCGGATGATGCAAAACAACGACCTCAGCTGCTCTGAGATCCGTGTACTAGTGCCACGGAGGGAAACCAAACACCGTTCATCTGCACACACTGCCCACTCTGCCACAACACAGAGCTGGATTTAAATCAGCAAAATAACTCTAAAAGCACCATTACAAATATTTGGCTAGTTTCAACTAGTTTGATATTCATGACATCATGAACATAATAAATTAGTTATTGTGTTTGAAAATGAACCAATGAATCTAAGTTTGATTCATGTTGTACAAAATGTTCCAGGAGATTTCCAGTAAGTAGGATAACAGGTTAAAAATCTTTTCTTATCATCAACAGTTTTTGCCCCTTTTTTAAAACACTTTACATTGTTGCCTTTTAATTCTGGTCAGGTTCATGTTCACCCTGACTTTTTATAAGCACACCAAGAGGAGGAAACATGAAGTTATAAGGACTGACAGTTGATTGGACAGTTTTGGTTATTGTCATCCTGCATCAGGAGTGCATCATCAGGACCCACGTGGGAAAATCACATTCTGACTGACAGCAGGTCATGCACCATTTAAATGCTTCTTATGTGTATATTTTTTTGTGTTACTAAGAATGAAGAAATAAAACAGAGTTTGATTGACATCTTTCACAATAGCCCAGACCAACTCATACCTAAACAAACAGGTTAGATGTGAAAGCTCCTTACGAAGCTTCTGGAAATATCATATAACAGCAGTAAGCGTTGATTCTCTGACGCAGTTCTGACTCTACCCAATGTAAACGCCAATCAGCTTGCTCTGAATACAATGGAGGTGAGTACATTTTTGCTGGGGTTACACAGCAGTAGCTGAGTCCGTAGTGACTTGGCTTGGCTTGGTCGCCAAAGTTCAAGCCCCCGTACAGACCACGTCTCCACCTCCTGGGCACTGCTGAGGTGCCCTTGAGTACGGCACTGAACCCCACAACTGCTCGGGGCTCCTGTTCATGGGCAGCCCCCTCACTCTGACATCGCTCCATTAGTGCATGTATATAGTATAAGGTCCTGTTTGTGCATATGTGTGTATTTCTGGCCTGTGTGTAATGTGTAACAAGTTACAACACAGTGTAAAAATGTAATTTCCCCCCAGGGGATCAATAAAGTGTCTGCTTTCTTTTTCCTACAACCGTGCACAAACTATAAGGCGTCATCATCAGTGAGGTGACGGCAGTGTGTATGTTCAAAAGTTGTTTTAGTCGTGCGAGAGAAAACTCAGATTGAACGGATAGTCTAGCTAGCTGTCTGGATTTACCCTGTAGAGTCCATAGTCCTCATAAATCCACCAGAGTCTAAAATTACAACACAAAGAAAGCGGAAGGAAACGGCAAAAAGACATGCATCCGGCGGTATTTCCTTCGGCACCGGAGTAATCCCGGAAGTGGAACATCGTGGATATAGAGTATGCAATTGCAAACTGCTCAGTACGAAATATATTTGTGTCTGAATTATGCACAATACATTTCCACAACTATTGGTATACTGACTGTTATAATATTAATATTTAGACGAATTGAATCACGGATAAAGTTGATTCAAAACTACTACCATCCCACTACAGCTGAGGCTCTTATTCACTTGGCTGTGCAGATGATCCACAAGTAAACTGGTCTTCAAACAGTGTGCTCACCTTCGATCTGTGTGGTTTATCTTTGGATGAGAATGACTCAAGAAAACCTCTGCAGCTGAACTGGGGCTCCAGCAGGTTGTTGTGCTTTTCTTCAATACTCAGGAGAGTCATTTGACCCTCAAATACTACAAGTCTCTTTTGACTTTGAGGACCTAATTTCAACAAATTAATTTTCCTGGATGCTTAATCCATAATCATATATCATAATTCATTTGTTTATTATATTATGTATTAATTAATTAATTAATTATGTATCTGAATCTGTAAAGTAACTAGTAACTACAGCTGTCAAATAAATGTAGCGGGTGTAAAAACTACAACATTTCCCTCAGAGATGTAGTGGAGTAGAAGTACAATGTAGCATTGTGTTTTAAGTAAAGTAAAATGTACCATACTGTATTTGAGTTAAGGTACTTAGTTACTTTCAGCACCTGACTATATTACTTTATGTTAATATATGGTAGTAGACTTTTGGACACCAAAAACAATTAGTATTGTATGTTCAAGCCATACCTGTGTTTATATGAGAATAAGAAGTAGTCTACTATAATATTTAAATGCCAAACAAATATTGCTCAAAATCTAATAAGTGATGTTTGTGGTTATTCTACTGTATGTATTACTGAATAAGAAATACGACCTGTGAATTAAATAGTATAGAAAGTACATTTTAATGCAGTTGATGATGTAGGCTAGATGAACAGTTTTTAGTCTTGGACTAAAAGCCCATCTGTAGCTGTGAATAATAAGGATGATTTAAAATGCAAATTGGATGAAAGGAATATTATATTATGACTAGTAAATCATTTCTAGTTCAATTTAATACGGATTTTTAGTGATCCCAATTAACTTCAGTGAACATTATGTTATGAAACCAAAACAAAACAAGCCGTTCACATACATCCCAGAACATTCTCTGAGCAGTCAGCTGCTCTGCATTTTAATATTATGGTTTAACTTTCACAATAAATATCAAATAAATTAAGAGGTTTACTTACCTTTACAAATGGAAGGGGTTACACCCAGGATGAATAGGACTAGAAAGAAATACATTTCCTTTATCCCATTACCAGAAAGAAAGAAAGAAAGAAAGAAAGAAAGAAAGAAAAAAAGAAAGAAAGAAAGAAAATCGCCTTTTAAAATATCGTCAGAGCTGTGAGACATTCAGCATGCGCAAGATAAAATAATTAAAATCGTCTTTACTGTCTGATAATGTCGACTGTCTCCTACACTGCACCGCAGTGTCACACTAACTTTGTTTTTCAGCCATCAAGTAACAGGAACTCAAGCCAACCCTGAAATAAACGGGAAGTATCACCCAACTGGAAACACAGCGAGCAATAAAGAGGAAGTTAAGTAGGCTAACTTGACCGCCTCTTTCCACCATGTTAAAATCTGTCTTGTTTATTCGCGTAGCAACGTGAGAGTAGCGTGTTTGGACAACCCTCCCCGCTTGTAATGCACTGAGGTGACTCAGTTAAGAATCAAAACACTGTAAACAATAAATCCTAATTTTCTCGTGCATATTTGGCTGCACCAGAGTTCCCAGAAGAGAGTTTGTATACAAACCTTTTGCCTAGATAAAAAGTATACAAACAAATTATATGATTCAGACAGAAAGCAATTCTACCAAGAAGGCCTAAGACAGTTAATGTTAGGGATGAAAGACACAAGCTCTTCATTTAGTAATGTTGAGCGATCATTGCCTGAAGGAAAATTATTTAAAAAAAACTTTATTTGATACACCGTATATAGCCCATATATCGTGCTGTATACGTCACAACCAAAAGTGGACGACCTAACTCAGAACCATCATAGATGCATTTCATGCAAAGCCAATAGGCTACAAAGAGGATGAGTGTCAGCAAACTCATGCCACACAATCACATGTCAAAAGCCCCTCACCAAGGAGTCAACTACAAGAAGAAGTCGACAGGGCAGTTCCCCTAAACAACAATTAAATTGAGGCATCACGTGATGCCTTAATTGCCATCATCTGCGCTTGCTTGTTTGTGCTTGCTCCAATTCTATGCCACGTTTGTAGGCTATGTCTTACTCCCTTTTGCTTAAGCCTGCTGTAATTATAAATGTAATGTAATGTATTTTAATTCTTTAAACATTGTATTTTATGATGCATATTGACAACTGGCCGGTGACTACAGCTGGAAATTAGCCGTAGAGGCTAAAGCTGCTCCTTTTACTGTACAGTTAATTAAAGGGGACTCTCCAGACATGATAAACTAATAAACTAAACAATATAAGGGCTGAAGGGGACATTTATTTTCCAGCCACCTTCCCCAGTTCTAGTCCTAGTTTCCACTCCATCTAACCAGGGGTCTAAGCTAAGACGGATTCAGAGAAGAGTGAATAGCCTATTAACTGAGTGAATTACAGTAGGCCTACTAATTGAAAAAAAAACCAATACCAGTATTTGAATGTGGCATGAATGATATCCACTGCATTGATACACCTATATGAGCACATTTATTGATGTTATCATTCAGCAACCAATAGGCTATATCAAGTGTAGGATATACATAGCCTATATAACCACTTGTACTGACTTGGCTTGTGTTCAGCCAAAGGGCACACAAATGTCAGTAGGCTATAGGCTACAATTCGCTTTTTTTCCTTCACCACAAATGGGTGAAGTCGGAAATAATACAAGGAAACACCACCAATGATTGACTGACTGATTGATTGATTGATAGATAGATAGTCTAGATAGCCTAGATAGATAGATAGATAGATAGATAGATAGATAGATAGATAGATAGATACATCTACTTCTCTAAATTACTTGAAACTTTGAGAGTTTGCTTAGCCTACTACAAATTACAACTCATATTCTGCATAATTTCCACTACACCATCTGTGCCACAGAAGAAAGCCTACAAGGCTCTTCTTAGAGACCTTGTTAGTTAGTTACAGGCTTCAAAATTAACATTTTCGTCTACCAGCCAAATGGCTAGAATGTTCAAATATTACCAGCCATTCAATAGATTACCATTGGTTTTTTGGCTGGTGAGTGAAGCAAATCTACCAGCCACTTGCATATTTCACCAGCATTTGGCTGGTAAACGGTGCTAATTTAGAACCCTGGTTAGTTAGTGTTCATATATCGCCATCTAGTGTTCAGGCTACATAATTTACAAAGGTCAGACTGGCTATGAAAAGTAATCGTTCTAGTATTCACTAAAAGCTCCGTTTAAAAAAGAAAACTGCCCATAACTCCGACAACCTATCCCTTGTATCCTATTTTCGATTAGCTGAACTTTTTAAAACAGGTGTAACGCAATATTTAGAATAACGTGTAGTTCGGTTACGAAAATATCCCGGAAGTAGAGTCTCGGTAGCTTAGTCATTTCTGCTTTGCGACCGTTGAACTTTAACTGTTTGCTTTAACTCCGCTTGTTTAATTAAAGGCATGTGTTAGTTATGCAAACATAGAAATATTATATAATACCCACGATATATAGTTGACACATTTGACAAATTAGCGTATGAAGTACTTCCGGGGTGACCGTGCCACCGAGAGATCTCGTCCCTGCCGACCTGTCACCGAAGCCCGCTCTCATGTCCGCTGCGGTGGTAGTAGCCGCTGTTGTCGGCGGTGGGGTACTGCTCCTCATGCGTCGTCTGTTCCCCCGGCAGAAAGCTATGAAGTTGCTCCGGTATCCGGCCGACACTATGCGAGGAAAGACAGTCATCGTGACCGGGGCTAACTGCGGGATAGGGAAGGCCCTGGCCGGGGAGCTGCTGAAGCTCCATGCCCGGGTCATCATGGCCTGCCGGGACCAGCGGAGCGCCGAGGAGGCAGCTAAGGACATCAAGAAACAAGCGGGACCAGAGCACGGGGAGGTGGTAATCAAACACCTGGACCTCGCTTCTCTTAGATCAGTTCGACAATTTTGTGAGGAAATTAATAAGGTAAGTGGCATGATACATGGGGTTGGGAAGTTAGGCACAGTTTCTCCAGCTGACAGGGGGACAGCTTGTTTAGCCTACTAGATACCGACCAGTTTAGCTTTTTAAATGACTGATGTGATGTCTAGTTCATTCTAGTTATTGTCATGTCCAATACAAAGGAAAGTATTACATGTAGGCTACTTTAGCTGCAAGGGGACTGTCCGTGGTGCTGAACTTCAGTATTGCCCCTTAACACACAAACGTTGGTTTGATCTCCTATGTGATTATAAGGATGAGAGAGTACGACAGCATAGCTCAACGGTTGCTCCCTTGGCAGAATAGTGATATGTTTTTTTCGTAAGATGTAACGTTACTCTCAGTCACTGAAGCTGCGCCAACATCATTTGGAGGCATCATTCAATACAAGTTAGATTGCAAAAATTTAAAAGTGTGAATTTTCTTAAAGGTCCCATGACATTGTGCTCTTTGGATGCTTTTATATAGACCTTAGTGGTCATCTAATACTGTGTCTGAAGTCTCTTTCCAGAAATTCAGCCTTGGTGCAGAATTACAGCCACTAGAGCCAGTCCCACAATGAGCTTTCCTTAGGATGTGCCATTTCTGTCTGTAGCTATTGAGGAGGAGAGGGGGTGTGGCCTTGACCAACTGTCACTTTGCTCGTTTGAGCAAGCATGTCTCTCTCTCATGGGTGGGCCAAATTCTCTGGGTGGGCAAAGCAGAGAAAGGGGAGGTAACCTTGCTCCTTATGACCTCATAAGGAGAAGATTCCAGATCGGCCCATCTGAGCTTTCATTTTCTCAAAGGCAGAGCAGGATACCCAGGGCTCGGTTTACACCTATCAACATTTCTAGCCACTGGGGGACCATAGGCAGGCTGGGGGAACGCATATTAATGTTAAAAAAACTCATAAAGTGACATTTTCATGCCATGGGACCTTTAACTAGGGTTGCAACTAACAATTAATCAATTTGTGGTGTATTAAACACCAGAAAATAGTGACATAGTGGCTATCACAATTTCCAAAAGCCCAATGTAACATCTTCAAATATCTTGTTTTGTCCAAACAACAGTCTAAACCCCTAAACTATTCAATTTACTATTTTGTAAGACAAAGATAAGCAGGAAATTATTCCACTCGAAAACGTGGAGCCATCAAATATTTGTCCTTAAACACACACACACACACACAAACACACACACCTAGAAAATAATAATAACATGGGAACTCATTTAACTGCTTCTGCTTCCAAATGAGACTCTTTAATTTGTCTCACAGTTGAAGCCATGTCTGTGTTATTATTTTAATAAAGTAATTAATTAATGCTTTAACAAAGGCAGCCAGGTAAATTGCAAAGGTCTGTTAGGTAAGCATGTAAATGTTCAAAACACCGCTAGCATCACTTGTAAGACAAATGTAGAATACATCATCTGCTACAGGTCGCTAATTACAGGGATCACTGCTACTTATATTTATATACAGTATATTACTAAAAGTAGCTTTGGATTTAACAAAGAAACATCTAAATCAATGTAAAGGTAGTTTAGTCTTTGATGTAAGTTTTTAAGTCTGAATTGTGGAGTCTTAAATGCTTTAATTTTCTTTAACCGTTTAGGAGGAATCCAGGATTGATGTGCTCATCAACAATGCAGGACTCTACCAGTGTCCCTACACTAAGACAGAGGATGGTTTTGAGATGCAGCTCGGTGTCAATCACCTGGGTCACTTCCTCCTCACTCACCTCCTGCTGGACCTCCTGAAGACTTCGGCTCCCAGTCGCATCGTCATCGTTTCCTCGAAGCTTTACAAGTACGGCCACATCAACTTTGACGACCTGAATAGTGAAAATAATTATGATAAGGCCTTCTGCTACAGTCAGAGCAAGTTGGCCAACCTGCTGTTTACACTCGAACTGGCTCGTCAGCTGGAGGGCACGGGCGTCACAGTCAACGCTCTCACTCCGGGCATCGTGAGGACCAGACTGGGCAGGCATGTTCAAATCCCTCTCCTGGCAAAGCCGCTGTTATACCTCGCCTCGCTACTCTTTTTCAAGAGTCCATTGGAGGGGGCCCAGACTCCTCTCTATCTGGCCTGCTCCCCTGAGGTGGAGGGAGTGTCGGGGAAATGTTTCGCTAACTGTGAGGAGGAAGAGCTGATGGCAAAAGCTACAGATGACCAGGCAGCCAAGAAACTGTGGCTCATAAGCAGGAGGATGGTCGGACTCGCTCGTACTGTGGACGGTACTTAGGTGTTCTCGGACAAACTACTTAATCTCTAGCAGCCCCACAGATATTGCTCTGCAGGAGATGGTTTGTGAAAAGACAGATTGCCATTTTGGGGATACAATCAATAATTGAATGATATATTGTGCCAATGAAGTTTGTAAATTTGAATGCAGTGTGTATTTTGCAGTCGATTAACCAGAGAATGTTTAAAAATGTAAAAGTTATGGTTTAAATGAAGATGCATCGCTGTTTGAAATGATTTCTCCTTTCATCTACCAGCTCTGCAATAACGCACGTCTGTGTAAACAGCCAATAAAATTAACCTGGTTACCCGTATACATGGCAAAGAAATCGGTGTTCTCCTGAAGAAATTTAGCTGGGGAAATCATGTTTCTTTAATCCCATTACCCGTTTGGTGAAAGGGTTTCTTTCAGAAAATCAGATCACTGCAGAAAACCATAACCTGGTTACTTAAGTGCATCTAGACTACAACAACATCCACATAAAGTTAGAACTTTTTGGCTTCCCTGTAAGGCACTCAGGAAGGTGGGAGAAAATCCTAAAAGGCTACACATTGATTTTCCTGTCAAAACTAGTTTAAAACAGTGAAGGAAATTCAGAAACATTTCAGTGCAAACAGACATTGGAATTATTAATAAAACTAAATAATTAGTTGTATCCTGCAAATGTCTTGTTTATGAATGAAAAACCTAGATAGCACCTTGCTCTTCCTTGTCTTCCTTTATGCCATTGATTTGCACACACATCATCAAACTCATCTCCCTCTTTGCATCCATCAAAGCCAAGCTGAGTTATCACCTTCTCCTCCATTGTTAGGTCACATTATTGCTTGTGCTGTACAATTCTTCAGAAAAGCATATATTAAGCATATTTTAGCTATTCTACTTGAATGCTAAATTTGTGCATACTTAAGCATGTATTTTGCAGGGCAGCTGTTAATCTACTTTCCCTCTGTTGATGTGTTTGAAGTGTAAATAACTTCTGCTGTGTCTGGAGGAGATTTAACAATAAGGTTGACAATGCAGATCAGTGAGATGCTGCTGCGCTGTGGCTCCCTCCTGTGGATGGATTACTGTCTCTCACCTTCGCAGGAAGGACTGGTAGAAGGTACAGCAATAAATACAATGTAAAATTCAGATGCATAAGAATAAATACAAGTCCATTTCTGAAATCACTGCCCCATAGAGTATATGATAATAAAACAACAACAGTTGGCTAAGAATGCTGAATATAGAGAGTGGGCTAAATTTAGGCCTGCAACTAACAGTTATTGATTAATCTGCAGATTATTGTCATTGTTTGGTCTATGGATGTCAGAAAATACAAAGAAATCACAATCACAATTTCCTAAAGAAATTAAAATGTCTTGTTTTGTCCAGCTAACATCCAAAGATATTAACTTTACAACAGAGAAAAGTCTTATTACATTACTTTATTACTTATACTAATTGATTAATTAGCTAATTGTTTTTGAGCTATTGCAATATATTGACCTAAAAAGAGTTGGATCATCAGGTTTCTGCCACAATTTATGAAACTTCACAAAAGTGGAATTTATTCTAGGGATATATTTGAGCTTTATATTGTAAGGTGTAGTTGTTATTTTCCCCACTGTATATGTAATATAAGCATGACATTTGTATCATACAACAGAAGAGCAATTACTGCCACGTGTTGGGGATTAGCTGTTATTTAGTGTGTTTTATATCACAAAAACTCACAGCGTAAGTAGTATTTTCTTGATGACTCTTTAGAACACAGAAATAAACTTCCTTTCTGTTTTGAGTTTGCTGATCTTGGCCAAAATCCGTCTCTACAAACCTATTTTTAAATGCACAACAGTGATAAAGCAGGGCTTGGTAGTGACTCAGCAGACACGCACCACATGGCTGCAGCAATGTGAGTTTGAGTGATGAAGGGTTCGGTTCAATCACTCGACTTGAATCAGCAGACATGTCTTAATTATCTTAAAACAGCAACCGATCATATGCGACTGTACTTAAAAGTGCATTTCAAATCCCCACACAGTTCCATTTAAACAATAAAGGAAGTCTTGGGAGCGTATATGTATAACTTGTGCTTTATTAGCTGAACAAAACAACCAAAATATATAAACATGCATTGTCGTCAAAAAAACAGGATTACAGTGGCTTGATGGGGTGTGGGCATCCAAAACTGAGGTAGAATGGGGGGAAGGAAAACCTCTCCATGGGATATAGAAGAGCAAAAATAGAATAAATACTGACTGCTAAGACAGATCTCAAAACGTTCCATCAATAACAATTATAACATACCCACCGATACTGTCAAATTCAATCAACGGAAGAAAAACATTTCTCATTTAAGTGATAAATTGATTTTGTTGTCTTCCAATGTTCAACATTCACATTTAAATCCTCACAAGGCCAACACCGTTTCAGTCCATTAAAAATAATGACTGAATTTATGTGCAGTTTATACAGGCGTCAATTCTCAATTAAAATACCTCTCTGAGTTTTCGAATATAGGATTGGTTTTTAATTTATATACAAGTTTTTAGAAGATTTGCATTTTGCATTTTTCAGATTGTTTTGGATGTATTTCTTGCTGACAACTAGATTCAAAATATATGACTCAAACTTTAGTTACAAGTATATAATTATACATATGTAATTTAAATACATACACATTCTTAGAAATGTTATGGGCCGCTTGAGCTCCTCTCCTCCCACTGCCCCACATCCAACTCTTACAATGTGACTTACTTGTTCAGGGCAATTGTAGTGTAAACTGTTGCCATCCACTGCCATACGATCAAAGCTTTTAAATAATCAGCAATAGTTCCATGTTCATGATACTGAATTATTTGGCCCCTTGCTGCTATTTAAACCATTTTCTATTAAAATGATCGTCCCAACAGAAGGGTGTAGCTGGACATACCAGGGCCTTGCCTCTAGTGTCCTATCAAAGAATAAACCTGATGGAAAAGCCCTTCAGTTCAGAAGTGTTCCATAAAGTTGGGCCTTGGTCAGACTGTCTTTTCTGGAAAGTCCCAGGGAGCCAAATTTTTGGTTGTACGGAGGAGGAGGGGGTGGGACGGGTGGTGGTGACTGGCTCGCCTGCTGTGCAGGCAGGTTGTGCATTTCCACTTTGTAGTGCTGCAGTTCTGCAGCCATCTCCAAGGACCTCTGGTTCAGAGACTCGGTGGAGCTGTTAGGACTGGGGTCTACATAATCTGTGCTCTGGCCGCCAGCTGCCATGTTACCCTCCCTTTCTTTGGAGCTCCCTGAGTGGTAGAGGCTGTGCTCCGACCCCGGGCTGTCCTCGGCCCGGTAAAGGTGGGCTTGGCTATGCGCCTGCCGCAGCCCTGGGCTGCATTCGGGGCTGGGGCTGGTGCCTACCCAAACTGGGTCCATGGCAGGGTCCATGACACCTGCTCCGTGATCGTAATAATCAGCGCCCTCCTGGAAGCTGCTGTAGAGCGGGCCAAGTCGGATCTTGGAAGGCCGGACAGAGAAGTGCTGCTCTGAGAAGCTGTAAGGTGAAGCCCGGCCTGGGCTGCGGTAGGTGTGGGCACTTAAGTCCTCCACACTAAGTTGTCTCCATCGGCCAATCAGCTCCTCTTCCTCGGGAGCTAATGTGCTGCCTCGACGACTGTCTCCGTAGGCAACACTTGGGGATGAAGAGGGAGGGAGCGGCTCATAGGGCTCGCTGAAACAGGAGGACATGGTGCGGCTGTAGACAGGCGAGCTGCCGTTCTGGTGGTGGCTCAGCTCCGTCTGCTGGAAGGGATGAGCGTTGGCAAAGCCTCGTGGACTGTCTCTCTCCCAGGATGAGTCACTCTTTCTCTCATAGTCCCCTGCATCTCTCCATTCCATGTAGAGGGAATGGTGGTGCGGGGAGGATGCTGCACTGCTGGGCGGGCCGTTGCCTTTGTCTTCAGAGCCCCCTCCGCTGAAGCTGGAGTAGGAGCTGGAGCCAGCAGCCAGTGCAGCAGGGAACTTAGCAAAGTGCTCCTGGGAGAAGCCAGCCCTCAACCCCACCGAGCCCTCCTCTGGGTTGCTGTCGGTGGAGTTTTGGGGCCCGTATAGCAGCTTCCTCTGACCGTGGAGGTCCATGCTAGGCCTCCGCTCGCGGTGGCGGTCTTCGGGGCAGTACAGGGCCGTGTCGCTACTGTACAGGTCGGATTTGTAGGCTGCACGCAGCCCCAGCCGCTCTCCCAGTCCCAAGCTCTCCAAGATAAAAGCATGGTCCTGAGTTTGGGGGCTGGGGGAGCGGGAGGCCTGGCTGCTGCTGCAGGCCTCGTCTGGCTTTTCGAGCACTTTGCCAATGAGAGAGGCCGGGACAGAGTCGGAGTAGGTGTGACAGAGAGGACCCTCCTCCATGTGCATGGTCAGTCGCTCCTGAAAATCAGCAGGCAGCTACAAGTGTCAGAGAAAAAAGAAGGGCAGGAAAATAGATGTAATTCAAGTGTCACTGCTCCAACAGATGGAGCTGTACTGTAGCATGAGCTCACAACATGCACTGATGACGATGTGCATGACGATGACTACAACATTTAAAGGCTTTCAAATTCTAATAGAATATTCTAAGCACCTTATTCTATTTAGTGTTACACTTTTTGAACAGTGTACACTCTATTGCACTACAAAAAACTCCTTGGACTGTTGGATGTGGTCTTGGTCGCAATCTCTGTACAATATCAATTTGCCAGATTGTGCAGTGAATGTGTGGTGAATCGTAGCTCTACGCTGTAAATAGAAAATAGTATATGAAAGCAGAGACACGTCATCAGCTGACGTCATGCTCTTATGTTTTGAAAATGCAGATCTGCAAGCTTTTCTTCTTTGCCAGACTCCCACAAGCATCTTTTTTCATTACTTACTTGCTGGATCTTATTAATTTACTTATTTTACTGGATGATAAATATCACATTTACATATGCAAGTGGCCCAACAGATACCGCTTTTAATTTGTTTCTAGTTGATGGATTTATTTTGGAACTTTATATCTAAGACTAACAGAAATGTATTTATTTATTTATTTTGCTCCTATCTATTTTTTTCTTGACAGTATGCACATGTCTCGTGTGTGCTTTTGTTGTTGTTCCATTTCTTGTTCTGTAAGTTGCTTTTGTATTTTTCGTATTGCTTAGTAAAAGCTGCAGCAAAGAAAAAACATTCTTTTTGTTTTGAGTGTTTCTTTTCGAAACTTACTAACAGTATGTCACGTAGTACAGTAGTATGTATGTCACCACAACAAACACATCTGCATGTATCTGACTTTACTAGAATAATTGTCATTATGTCATTTTCAGTGACAAGAGCCTAACAAAGGGAACTAAATATGTGAAAAAAAGGCGAACTAAGTCGTCTTTCTTGGAAAAGAAAGACGCTCTCTTCCGAGCATTTCTCAATTAAAATAAAGCCTTTGTCCACTATCTATGCCTCTCCATAGCAACAAGCATTAAACCAACTGCAGCGCATCATCAACATGAATCTAGTCAGTTGTTCCTAATTGATAATGAGAGGCGAGCTAATTATAACTTTTTAGATAGAGTGAAGACTAACATGAAAAGACATTTAATCATAACAGTTTTATTACAACTTGAACTAAACTAAATGTCACTTAATTACCGTTCAGACATTTTTCATTTGGGCTTGTTTTGAACAGGCTCACGATTAGCTTTTATGTAGCGTATAGAAATCCGAGCTGGTTGTTTGTTTTGCAGCAAAACAAATGACTGAAGTACTTCAGTAGGCGCTGAAGAGCCACTGCACTCCTCAAAATGCTGCAGCACTATTCATCAATATGCTTTCGATTAGCTCCCACCCACAGGAGATATGGACATATACAGAGTGCATGTAAAGCCTCTGACCCCCATTATGTTTGGCAGTGAGCCTGCATAACAGTTTTTCACTCTATAAAAAAATGCTATACTGTGTACAGCAAGAGTGTGTATGTGTTTGTGTGTAGGGGAATATTTTATGAGCCTTATGCAATCAAATACATTGATATTTCCATTCAGCCATATGGGCAAAAACGTGGAGAGTCATTCTTTTCATTTGCCAGCTTTAAAAGCCACCCTTGTCACATGGGCGAGGCACAAGGCCCAAGGCTGATGCAGCAGAAAGTGGCGCCAAGCTGGCCTGGTGTTAAAACACACATGCAACTCTTTTCACAGGCAACAGCAGGATAGCATGATGAGGCTGCAGTGTGCTCTAAATTTACATTTTTGCTGTTTTAGCTCCTTGAACAGTTAGCTGCCCCTGATAGTTGTGCACAATTTGCCTTGAAGTAGTTCCCGTTGTTCTTCATGCTTAATCATTGTCAAACAATTACATAATTACTAAACCCCGGTGCAGTATAATTATACTCAGACTGAGCTGCATATTGAGTGACAGGCAGAGACCCTGGTTTACTTTAGACTACTGTCTCACAGATCGATGCAAACATTATATTTTTTAAACTGTTACTTTTCATATCAAAGCCTGCATGTAATTTCAGTTCACTTCCAAAAGGATTTAATAAGAGGAAAAGCAAATTTGTACATTTTAAATAATACTTATCTCGCTTGACATACAATAAATGGAAAAATGTAAAAGAGGAAAAGATATATTTAATGAAAAGCAAAGCTTTAAACCTAAATAAGTTAGTGACTATTTGCCTCAGATATTTGTGACAGAATTATTACTATAATAATAGTATTTACATGAATCTACATGAAATATAATGTTGTAATAATTTCAATACATTAGGTAAATATATAATTTACCTTTATTTTTTGCCGTAACCACACTCAAATGGCAAATATAACATATAATTTTCCATTCACCCATGACCACATAAATCGTGGCTTTCAAGGCATACTTTTTTATAAAGTAAATAATAATATGTCTAGACTGTATCTTTTCTCAGGTAGCATGTTACCTAAGCTGTGTTAAATTAGCTACCAACTTTTTCAAACGTCTTGGACTTCTCTCAGTTGAAGGTTATTTTGCCAGAAAACCGCTTCACCTCTCTAATCTCCTTGGCCTTGGTGCAGTGACCTACAGCAGTCACCGCTCCACCATGTCTTGTCTCTTATCTCTTCTGCCTCACAAAAGGGCAGGATGACCTTCAGTTATAGTCGATACAGCACATTTTCTTGCCCATCTTTATGTCATGAGCTTAAAATTCATCTTAGTGCTGCTCAAGACACCTCACTCACATCTCCTCTTCCTTCACAAATCACAGCTATTTCACCAAATCTTTCCCTTTTACCTGGCTACCGTTGTATTGAAAGATTCAGTGCAAATTGAATTTCAGGGCAAGAAGGTTACCCCTGGTTGCTTGTAAAGTAAAAATTGAAATGTACTCTTCTGTTGCACTCTGTTAAACCTCTAGGGATATGTGACCAAAGTGACGGAACACGGAAAAAAATCTGTCTATTTAGAAAATGTGCATTAAATTCAACACAAAATTAACATTTGAGCTTGATTACAAGACTGAATGCCATGTAACAGTCAGTGTAGGTCTCACCTCGGAGAGCTGCGCCCTGTAAAGAGATTTGTTGCACTGGAGAAGCTGAGCAGCCAGGTTACAGTCCTTCCTGTACACGTCCTATGGAGACACAATTAAAAGACAATAAATAACATTAGGGATGGGTATTCACTAGTGTTGGCGTGTATTTGCATCATCCCCACTGATTATTCCAACCACCGGAAACTTACTCTGCCTGCTTTGCTTTGAAAACTGAAAATCAGCTGCAAACGTCACCTTTTTATTGCTTTTGTGCAGAATTATGAAGGTTATTAAGTATAAAAGTGTCTCTCAATTCTCGTGTTTCATGAGTTGTTCTGTGACAACCTTAGCCAAGCATGACAAAAACAAGTATCTTGAAAGTATCTTGTTATAATAAGGAAAATTAATTCAATCCATCCATCCATCCATCTTCGTCCGCTTATCTGGGGTCGGGTCGCGGGGGCAGCAGCTCCAGCAGGGGACCCCAAACTTCCCTCTCCTGAGCAACATTAACCAGCTCCGACTGGGGGATCCCGAGGCGTTCCCAGGCCAGGGTGGAGATATAATCCCTCCATCTAGTCCTGGGTCTTCCCCGAGGCCTCCTCCCAGCTGGACGTGCCTGGAACACCTCCCTAGGGAGGCGCCTAGGGGGCATCCTTACCAGATGCCCGAACCACCTCAACTGGCTCCTTTCGACGCAAAGGAGCAGCGGCTCTACTCCGAGCTCCTCACGGATGACTGAGCTTTTCACCCTATCTCTAAGGGAGACGCCAGCCACCCTCCTGAGGGAACCCATTTTGGCCGCTTGTACCTAATTAAACATTAATTATTATTATTATTATTATTATTATTATTATTATTATTATTATTATTATTATTTATTAATTTAAGGCAGGTTAATCATCTAAAGATGACAATATAACAAGGCTCTTACATTGTCTTCTCGTAGCTTATCGATGGTGAGTTTTGCCTCCATCAGGTGGTTGTTGAGAACGATGATCTCTCTGCTCAGGGCTCGCTTCTCATCGTCGTGGTGCTGAGACTGACAACAAGAGAGCGGTTTATAGAAATTACTGGAAAGAAGACTTGGATTTTCACATTGATTTGCAAAGTTTTCTGACCACACACAACACTCATTCACTTTTTAAAGATTCCTAATCAATCAAATCCATTACGGTAATTCACAACACTGAGAACATACTGTATACCATGACCGGTCTATGTCCACTTACTTACTTAGGCCATTGTGTTCTCTGAGGAACATAAACTATAGAAAAAAGCTCTCTTTCCTCTCTGGTCTTGTGTCTTTCGATTCAGTTGCTGCCATGACAGCCCCTCAGCCTTAATCTCTTGTTCTGTGCTTCTTCTCCAGGTGGTTCAAGGTCTTCCTCTTGCCTTGTGGGTTCCATGTTAATGCCTGCTTGGCGATGGATTGATTGATTTTGGTTTTGTTGAGTATGTGGCCTATCTAGCTTCACAGCTTCAAATTTCTAAGGGTTCTTGCTTTATGCACTCCCACAGGTTGGTGTTGGTGATGGTGTCTGGCCAGTAGATTCCCAGGAGGCGTCAGTGGCAGCGGTTGATGAATGTTTGTAGTTTGTCTGTAGTCTGAGTATGTTGGTGGTAATCTTCCATGTTTCGGATCCGTAAAACTGAATGTATTTGATGTTTGAATTGTCTTTTGTCAAGGTTTATTATTAATATTTTGTCCCTTAAAAGGCTATATTGCTGATTTAAATCCAGCTCTGTGTCATATTTTTGTGGGCAGTGCGTTTAGATGAATGTTGTTTTGCTTCCCTCTGTAGCGCCAGTGCAGCTGAGGTCTGCCAGGACCCCCCCGGATGACACTATACACGATCTCAGCAGACGTTGTCCAATCCAAGCTCCGTGCACTGGTACCACGGAGGGAAGCCCCACACCATTCATCTAAACACACTGCCCACACCGCCATGACACAGATCTGGATTTAAATCAGCAAAATATCTCTATAGGGTACTTTTTCCTCCAAATGAAACAGGATTCAGTGACTTAAGATTAACTCAATTAAACACAAAACCAAAACATTTAAATAATACACTATTTAACCAAATTAACCTCCAAAATCTAATTTTTTTAAGCTTTTAAAAAGCAGCTTTCAAAAGTTGGTACCCTGATAAATGTATAAAAAAAATATAAACTGATTTTGTTTTCTCTTTATAAGATTATGTATTAGGTTCTGGCTCTAAATATAAACACAGGATGGATACACTAAAAAAACACTAAGCAACTACCACACATTGAGAGTGTTTAAGTGGCAGCAAGAGATACTGTAGCTGGATTTTTTTGGTTCCTATGGGTAACCAAGAAACCATGACGTAGGTAAACTGAGCAGTCCACAGAAGAAAAAGTTATTTTCTTGTTGGCTGATGGAAACAGATTCCAGGTTTTTCTTTGTGAAGCACTGCTGAAGTTTTAATTCATTGCTTACTGCCTTTCAAGCTGATTTCCTGCCAGTGTTTGAAGTTAGTATTATATGACAGCTATGATGAATTAAATGTGGCCTAGTGGCCAAACGTTATGTCTTCACTCTTCAGGCTTTTTGGCCATTGAACAGTGTAGCTGTGCAAGCAGAAGCACACTCAAACTATATCACTGTGTTAATCTGTCTTGTAATTACATTCTCTATAGTTGTGCAGGGCCACAGGTCAGATGGGTTTGTGGCACCTCTAGAGTAAACAAGCTTTACGATTACAGAGAGACTTACTCAGCTCCTCTTTCACCCTTGAGGAGGAAATACATTAGATGAATGAATACCAGCTGATGGGGATGCTTCACGAGAATAAAAAAAAAGCTGTTGCCGTTTATTTAAAAAAAAAGAGAAATCTTTTCTTCTCACAAAAAGCCGGATGACCCTCAGCTCCTTATTGACCTGGTACTTTGCTGCTGTATAGTGTCGTAATCACGACGAGGGCTGTGGTGATTATTATCTTGTGCTGTAACGAACCCATTTGCTGAGCGTTTTCATCCGTCTATTCAACAGCTTAGAGACACCTGACTGTCATACAGTGTTCTCCGGCAGCCTTAGTTAATTGTATCTTTCCACCGGCAAAAGCAATGTCTGACAAATGAAGTGAGGTGCGGCGCACTGAGGAACAATGGGTTTGCTATCACTCTGCCATTGGAAGGAGGACAGCCAATTGTAATAGGCCGTAATTAACGTCAGTGGTACCAACAGAAGGGCATATTGATATTCAAATTGGCTCTCCAAGTGTTCTGCACCATGTCTGAACCTCATGACTTACTTTGTGCTTCTCTTTCTTCTGTGTCTGCAGTTACTTAATTGTAAGCGTTGGGAATTCATGTGACTGGATACTCACACACACACACACACACACACACACACACACACACACACACACACACACACACACACACACACACACACACACACACACACACACACACACACACACACACACACTTACATTTCTGTGGATCTTTTCTTCCAGATCTTGGTTGATCCTCTGCAGTGCTGAGTAGCTGCTTTGTATTCTAAACGACACATTAAATGACATTGTACACTTGCAGATAATAGTTTGTTCGTACACATACAGTATATACTGTAGAGCAGCAGCCGGAGACCTCTCCAAACTGAACATAAGAATATCGGCAGGCTCAGCAGTACACAAGGCAGGGCTAAATCGCATGCCACAGTTTCAGTTTGTAGTTGTTTTCACATCTCACTGACCTAACTCTTCTGATTTGATGATTAAGTAAATGTTTTATTCTGTTATTTGTGATCCAGAAGGCAGAGACATACTGTATAAGGCAACATAATAGTGTGACTCACTCAATCCCTATGCCCAGTGGATCTCAACCTGGGTGTCCCAAGATAAATTTGAGGGGTTACAAAATGATTTTAAAAATCTGTTACACAACATTTTGTTTACTTTCCTCAGCAACTTGGTTTTTATTGCAACATTCGGGATACATGCACTTCTTCATGTTTCTAAAAACAAAAATCCCTCAAGTGAAACAGTACAGACTCTTTGATTCCACTGCTCACAATTAAATGTATGTTAATTTTTTAAAGGGGTCACAAGATAAAGAAAAAAAGATGTTGTCCAGCAGGTAAAACTAAATATTATCAAATAATACAGCTTCACAAATTACCCAGATAATATACAAAATTTTCATCTGACTTCGTCGAAAGAAAATAGCTCAATATGTTTTAAAATTAGCCATTTTTCATTTCCTGAAAAGCAACAGTTTTACATACAAGGTTTTCACCAGACAGCGACGATAAGTAATACACACTACACACTCCTGAATTGTCTGTGAAGAAATACTTATTTGGTATTCATACACTAAAGAGTAATGATACTTGGCTAGGATAGCAGTTACTGTTTTATTTTACAGGTCTTTTTTTCCTAATAATCTACAGGAAGTTTCCTAGATTGAATTTCACAATTTGGTTCTAATTCTAAGAAAAATAGAGACTGTGTCACTTTGTCTCTTTGTATGTGTGTTTCTCTTTAGATGACAGAAATAAATATCTGGTCTGTGCTTGATATTTGAGATTCT
Organism: Perca fluviatilis; assembly: GCF_010015445.1. Taxonomy (NCBI): domain Eukaryota; kingdom Metazoa; phylum Chordata; class Actinopteri; order Perciformes; family Percidae; genus Perca; species Perca fluviatilis. The sequence goes on along the minus strand of NC_053129.1, from coordinate 24,242,699 downwards.
CATACTTCATTAGCAGCAAGAAAAGTATTGCATACTGTCGTTTGTATTTAGGCTATAAGGGCCTCCTCCTTAAACCTCTACAGTATATTACATCTCTCCTCAATTTTAAAGCTGCTGTTCAGTGGACCAAAACGCAAGACTGGCTAACTTTAGATACCCATGGGTAAATACTGAGTTTTGAAAGTTCAGTGCAGCACTACATAGCATATAAATGGAGTGAAAAACAAAGTATTTATAGCTTGAATGTCTCATCTCACTGGATCAATTTAAACTTTTAACTGTGGGCCTTTTTGGATAGGATTGTTTTGGATGCAGTTACCGGCAGTATATATCCATGTGTCTGTCTGTCTATGTTTTCCCTGCTGTACTCAGGTTTGTACGTAGGTATTTTATATGTCTTGTGGAGCTCAGCACTTCTTCCACCACTATGATGTACAGTATGTATACGCCTACCTGCGCAGTTTATCAGTAAACTTGTCCAGCTCCTCCTGTGCTCGCCGCAGCTCCGTCTCCAGGTACTGCCGCGTGGAGTCAAACTCACTCTGTAGCAGCTCCAGCTTGTGTGTCGTGTAGGAAAGCCTCTTCCGTAAATCCTCCTTTTGCTCCAGCAATGAGCTGCAGACACACACACAGCAGATGGTTGTGTTCAGGGCATATGGTGCAGGAAACAAGCTTGCAACTTGGGTATTTGCTTATCTAAATGGACTTATAAGGGTCTACATATCTTTTTAATGCACCCCTGAGCAGCCATGCAGCGTTGATGAGAACATCATGAGAGGGTGATAAAAGCAGAAAAGTTCTGTGAGAAAGTGCTTTGTATGAAGAAAACATGGGACCAAAACACAGATCTCTAATTAGGAATCCAGGCGGGGGTAAGCAAGGACACCGAGCTTTTTGAGTAATTTGAGCATTAGATCTCTTTTTCAGCATTAAAGCTCTACAGCACATCACAGAAACCCAATCATCAGTGAGATTGGTCCCGTCGAGAAAAAAAAGAGAAGGTGTAATCTGTGATGAAATATGAGCCAATGAACTATAATACATCACATGAATAGAATGTGAAGGCTCAGATTTACGGAACAGCGATACCCCCCATATGTAATTCAGCCAGACAGCGCAATGATGACTATTTTCAGAGTATGTGCATTACCTGGGTTTCAATCTAATAAAAAGGGCAAGTGTGAGTGGGAAAAGAGGAAATGTCTGTTGCCGTGATGGATCTGAGTGTGCACGGCTGGGCTTAATGGACCCTGTATTGACGGACAGATGGAGGAAGGAGGGAAATGACTCTATCTGCAGCCGGATAACAGATAGCAGAGAGTGGATGGAGATGTGGTCACGTTGCTCTTTTCACTTCCTCTCTTTGTCTCTCTTTTAACAAGATCATAGATACACGATGTGGGGGCTGAGAGGACTGAAACAAATATCAAGGATAGGTTCCTTTCAATGTTTTTAGGTCACTAAGTGGTGGTATTGAGCAGTTTCCAGCTCATTACTATGCATGATAAGAGCTACAGTTGGTAAGAATAAACATCAACTGTCTAGCCATTTCTCTGTAATTCTGTCAAATGTTTTGTCTTGCAAATCACTTTAGCTGGATTATATATTGTGGACGGTCACACAAACAACACGAAGGTATTACGGATATTAATTGATTCACAGACATACCACCAAACACACAATTCCCAATGGTATGTCATGGGTTTGTTACATATGTAGTGTATAGAGTGCCATGCATTGGCTTGCGTTTCTTGTTTTCACTTGCCTCCCTAGGTGATGTAAGCTGTGGCATGTAAGCCCATGTGGGCTGGGCACCTTGATGATCAAATACAAAATATTCATCAACTCATTCATATAGTAGAGATGGAGCAGAAGTGCTGCAGAAAGATACATTTCTCAGAGACAGAACTGCTCTAGAGGCAGGAATCTCATGAGCTGATTTTAATTTCAGTAAGCGGAGTCAAAGACTTTTTGGCTTTAAGTAATCATATCTAAACAACAAATTACACGGTTTGTTTTGTTGTTTGTGTTCGGAAAAGTACACATGAGCCATTTATGATCTGATACTCTATTGTTAAGGTATGACTAAGTTTAGGCAACTAACATTTCTTGGCTAAAGTGACTGTTAGAAGGAATATGAACAATGGCTTCAGCATCAGTTTCACAGGCTTTAAAGGCACCACCCTCCTCCCTAAGATAGGTTTGTGACAATATGACAACTAGAGTATATATTAATAATAGTAATACAATATCAAAATACACTAAAGGGCATTTAAAATTAATTTAATTTGACCACACTTCATATTAGGGTTGTTCGTTAGCTATTTTGTGCTTCTGAAATACCGTGATACCGTTTTTTTTTACTCAACCAAAGGAGCATTTCTGCCTTCAGCACAGCTCTGCAGCAAGAAATGTTTGTACAAATAAAGCTCCACTCACCACTAAATACAGCACTATAAAAAGGCAAAATGATAAATAAGTAAGTAAATTAGAAATGATAATTTTACTCTAGATCTGGAATCTTTTTCTTTTTTTTCTGCTGCATCTACAACCAAGCAAGTGATTAAAACAATACCTGCCTACGGAGGGATTCGATGAATGTCTGAACTGACTGAAAGGCATTTCAGTGCTGCATTATCCAGCAGCCCCCACCTCCTGCTTCTCTTTGATTGGCAGACATTAGCAGGGGAATACAGGTGTTTGTTGTTTGATAGAGGATGAGTTTACGTGAAGTAGCTCCAGGGATGAAAAATCCCCATTAGTGACCTCCTCTGTGAACAGGAGCTGAGTCAGACATAATAAGTGCTTTCATTCCGGTGAGATGAAATGACGAGGCAACATGACTTCTGGGCTTGGAGAGGTGGGATGAGGCCGCTTTAGCACCACTGGGCGACACCTCGTGGGTGGACGAACGGACAAACAGATAAAAACGAGGACGGATGAAAAGATGGCGTCTGAGAGTTACTGTCTTACCTCTTTTTTGGATGTTTGCCGCCATTTCGGGGGACTTTTAAGGCGGTTTTGCCAATGTATATCTTTTTCATGGTTTGTCTGTGTTCCTTCCCTCTCATGTGTTTATAGGGGTTGACCACAGGGAGCCGTCATGTGTGTTAGTTTCCCAAAGGACACCAGCTAAGTGTGGCCTGCAGAGTTACTGAGTGCTCTACCTGTGTTGACCCTGCCAAAAAAAGCAAACACACAGATTTGCAACTATTACTAAGTACTGTTCAACCAGGGATTCTGTTTGAAGGATAAAGTCGATATATTTTGCAGTGATAGTCATTTTGATGGCAGAATTCCCCACAGTTTTGTCCTTGGCAGGAAAAGAAAAGCTGAAACAGCATTAAACTCTGTACTTAATTCAGAGTAACAGACCATTTTGAAGCTCTTAAAAGGTTAAAATCCACCCTTGGTGATGTAGCTTTTGGGCTAATTTTAGTTTTTTTTTTTTAATGTGTCACACTGTGGGTTTTTTCTGGCGAAGATACAGGGGAAGTGAAAATGAAAGTATCTAAGACATCAGTGGTAAATGTCAGGCTTTGGTCTCAGTCCTTCAGACTTAAAGAGCAAAGGCTTCTTTCTGTTTTGCAACAAAGTTCAACAATCATATGAGGACAAATCTACTGAGGGAGAGGCAGCATATATAGCACAGCTTGCAATTTATGTTGGTTAAATTACATTTTACAAGTTATTTTTTAGTTTTTACTTAAAGGTGCTCTAAGCGATGTCACGCGATTATTAGGCTACAACATTTTTTGTCACATACAGCAAACATCTGTCCCCTGAGCACACTGTAAAAAAACGCGGTGTTTGTAGACAGCCCAGGCTCCACAAACGGCAACAAAAACAAACTGCGCCAACCTGCACCACGAAACATAACAAACAGTGTTCCAGCCAATAACCAACAAGAAGGATTTGGGGGTGGGGGTTGGGGGGTTAGTGCGCAGAAGGGAGGGGTAGGGGATGGGATGAGGAGAAGGGAGGGGCGAGCTAGCCTCGTTTTGTTTGAAAATACTTCGAACGTCAACAAGAAGTGCCGTCACCCAAAATCGCTTAGAGCACCTTTAAATGCTGGTTTCCGACTCCATGAATTACACATTTGGGGAAAATGGTTTGTAATGTTAAAGCCCTTCAAAACAAATCACAAGCATTTTTCTATAACATAACAATTTCATGACTAAATAAGCAACAATAAATGTTTAAAGTTCAGAAAAAAAAACATCAGTAGGTATAATCTATTGAATTTTGACTGACAACAAAAACAGCCAACCCCATAACTGACGTCACATATCGATTTAAATGTTTCTGATTAGAACACGGAACAGCACGGAGAAAAACTTCAAAACAAATCTCTCATATGAGATGACTAAAACCGGTCTAAATTTAGCAGAAATTATTTTTGCTTCAGCAAGAAGCTGACTGAGAAAATGTTTTCAGGGCCCTTAAAAAAAATAAAAAATAAATAAATGTATTTGGAGGTTTTATGCCTGTGTTTGTGTTCTCTTGCTGGACACATAAACCTGCTTCATATCACTGGTGTTTGATGAAAGGCCTTCGTGACAAGAAGATATCAGACTTATCAGTACAAACAAACATCCCTCAAACCCTTTTTGCAGACTTCATCTCTTATACGTCCAAACACAAAAGACACGAACTGACACATCCTCCCAGTCTTGAATAAAGTTTGACAAGTCCAATGTACCGAAGCTTCTTTTTCGAATATTTCTACCGTCCCCCCAATCTCGTGTGCCTTCGATGGCGTCCACAGCACAGGTGCAGCTGTCAGCCTGAGGACAAATAGTGTGCGTCATTGGATGAGACGGCCCGTCCAAGCTTGATCAAAGCTGTTCTGATCCGAGGGCTGGACTGGAAGGAAACAATGAAGGTGACTGCAGTGGGTTATAGCCAGGGAAAGCGCCACGTTTGATGTTGTATCCGTACATACTGTACATACGCATGAGTAAAAACCTGGTGACATACAGAAACATGTTGATCCACTGGCACGCAGTTGTTGGGAGGTGATTTATGCTGCTGGCTGAGAAAGAGGGAGACATGTACTCCTCCAGATGGTGACAGCTCACCACCGCCACTGGAGCCTTCACTCCAGCTGCTCCCCTCTGAGTCATAGCACACCAGCTCTGGATGTGTGTGTGTGTGTGTGTGTGTGTGTGTGTGTGTGTGTGTGTGTGTGTGTGTGTGTGTGTGTGTGTGTGTAAGAAGTGGTGGGTGTATGTTTTGTGCATGTATGAGGCTCAGGTTTGTGTACATGTAGGTGCATACTTGTTTGCCTATATGCATGCATCTATACGTCTTTGCACTTGTGCATGAGTTTGTGTGAGTGTGTGTGTGTGTGTATTGTGTGTGTGTGTGTGTGTGTGTGTGCACCTGGATGTGTTTTTGTGTATGTGTGTGTTTGTGTGCTGCGGCATAAGCTGTGCCCATTCAATCCCCTATTTCAAAGAATGAAATAAACCAACAGTCTCTATCCTAAAAGTCAAAGTAAGGACAGCTGCTAGCAACACATCTCAGGCCACGTCAGGTGGCCGCTGTCAAACCACCAATGCACAACAACTCTCACTCCCTCGCTCATTCACTCGCTTGCTTCTTCTTCCTTTAGCCCGATTCTTCACACTGCAGCAAAAACCATAGACGGGGCTCGCTCAGATGGCGCTGCCTGCCACCCACTCGTGCCACGCTGACATTTGAGAGGAACTCAGTGCATTGAAAAGAAGAGGAAGGGGAGGTGGTAGGAGGAGGAGGATAAGGACATTAAAGTTGGGGAACGGAGAAGAGGGAGAAGCAGGAAGCATTTTTTTTGGGGGGGGGCGCCAGCCAGAGTAGTTGCAATTTAGTCAAAGACAGCAAAGAGAGAGAGAAGCATCACACAATTAGAGAGGAAAAGCAAACAGAGTGGGTGTGAAGTCTCCACTGAAAATCACAACTTCTCTTTCTCTTTCCTCTCCTCTTCTCCTCTGCCTGTTCTGTCTGTCTGTTTTTCTCCCTTTCTGCCTTGCTGATTGCATCTACATTGCAGATAGGCTCTCAGGAAAAGCCCTTATAATAGGCCCAGACCTCAGCATTAGAGCAGGGGGACCCGAGTGGCTGACTCATCCAGCAGCAGCAGCAGCAGCAGCAGCAGAGGAAGAAGGCGAAGAAGACACTCTTTCTACCACGCATGCCTTCAGATTAACAAGGTAGCGAACCCGCAGCAGTCACAGACAATGACATGTACAGTATGACTCAACCACCTCATAGAAAAAGAAATCCCGCTCAAATTAGGGTATTATTCTGTGAGTGTGTGTGGGTTTATGTCTCTGCTGTTTCTCTGTCCAGCATTGATTAACAGACAACCAAGTAGACACACACCAACTACCAACATCATTAGCAGCAGCAGGAGATAATGACCCGGATTTCATGTGCTGCTGATGGAACTCGGCACAGGGAAGTGTGTGCAATCATGACAACCATCCCGAGAGGATTTTGGGATCAGCGTTAAGAGGTGATGGAGGCCTGTTGAGCTCCAAATACAAGAACAAACACAGCTCTGTTCTTCTTCTAAAACCCCAAAAGTCAACACAGAGAACAGATTGAGTCCAACGTCAACGCCAGAGCAAGTTATAATTTAGTCTGAAAATGGCACTGCGTTAAATATCTAGGGGTTTTGTTCCAGGTACCACAAAGGAATACAATCAGGCATGGACAATTTTAGTATACGTGAATATGTTGCAAGGGAATATTTCAACATTTTGAGAAATAAACGTATTCGTTTTCTTGCTGAGAGTTAAATGAGATGATCCATACCGCTCTCATGTTCGTACAGTAAATATAAAGCTATAGCCAGCAGCCGGTTAGCTTAGCACAAAGACTGCAAACGGGGAAACAGCTAGCTGTGCTTTGTCCAAAGGTAGCAAAATCTGCCTACCAACACCTCTGAAGCTCTGAACTAGTTACCATGTTGTATCTGATTTAAATCTTGAACTAACGGTTAACGTTATCATTTCATAATGAATGTTGAGAAAAAGCAATATTCAATATTAAAAATATATACAGATCAATTCCAAAAGAGTAAAACCAATTTGACCATTGAGCACTGTGAATATGTTGTAGTGAATGTAATTCCAAATAAAAATGAAAAGCTTCAGTTGACATACAATGAAAAACAACATTGTATGACACAAATAACATATATAGGCTATAAAACATGCTGTTACTAAAACTAAATCTTTCTCTCGAAAGTGCTTTACATAAATTATTCAAGTTGATAAAAATACAAGTTTGGAGTAGAGTAGAGGCAAGAAACCCCCCAGCCACAGGAGTACACATACACATACACACTAAGCAAATTAAACACACACACACACACACACACACACACACACAAAAGCTCATGCTGTTCCACAAAAAACAGCGTATGCCTCTAAACGAGAAAATCATGTTACGGTGCCAGTAAATCCTACCGAGAGCTGTCCTAGCAAAGCCACAAAAAAATCCACACACTTAATCTGAAACTTCTCACTCAATTTGAAACTCAAAAGTTTGTAGTTTCCTGATGATTGCTGTGTGTTCCAAGCTAGTGAGTCTGAATTGCTTTAGCGTTTGAATTTTTCCATAAAGTAGAGGGTAAAGAAATCCCAATTCCGTCCACTCCGTTTCATTCAGCCCCCTCATTTATTTGGTGCCCGACTTTTTGGTTGAACAATAATTTTCTTAATAAAAGAAACTAAATGGTGTGGCATACACAAAAATAGGGCCGTTTGCCATCTTTTCAGCCACAACAAAAGGAGATGGGACGAAGAAGCACGAGCAGCTTTGAAAAGCGTTGAGCTCACTAAAAATAGAACAGACCCAAACACACCAACGTGCATACACACATACACGACACACCCACCACCATCACAACATATTGTTTACAAGTGGAGCTCGAATGGACAGGTAGTGATTAGACACAACAAAGGAACCACCTCTGCAAATCTGCTGGCCTACAGTGTACCGCTCTGTTTCTCCTGTGTCCTGTGTTTCTGTGTGTGTGTGTGTGTGTGTGTGTGTTCATAAGCATTTGCCTCTTACACATATAGCTGGTGGCTCAGATGTACTTACAGGTCCATCCATGACTCTCAAGAGGCAGCCTGAAAACCTTCAACTCGGGGATGCAAGAATGGAGCTTTTACAAAAAAAATAAAGAGACTATACTTAGAAAATATAGAAAGCAATATAGCACTAATAGCTTTCCAGCAGAGTGCCATTAAAGTATTGGTATATAAAAAAAAAATCATCACAGTGGGATCATCACAGCCAAACAAGTAACAGAAAATAGAAAGAAAACATTCATATACAGTACATACACTTAGATGAGAAGGTTCTTACTCTCATATCTGTCAGGTTAATATAAGGCTTCTGCCAGCAGCTTTTTAGCAGCTGGCTTGTCGTTGTCTAAAGGTATGAAATCCCCCTTTCCAGCTAAAGATCACACATTATCACATTATGTCTTTTTTTTTTTTTTACAAAAAAGCTGAAGTGTAAAAATGTCAAGTTGTGGTTTTACGGGGAGGATGTGTATGCTCAGTGTATGTATGCTAGCTTCATATTTAGCATGCAGACACGAGAGTGGCATCTATCTTTTCTATTCCTTCAATAAATATTCATTATTCATAAACAATCATTTATTAAACTAGTTTTATTTTATATTATGTTGTTTGATGTAAATTTGAAGGCCCATTTTTGTAGCAGTTTTTAATAATAATACATTTTATTTAAAGGCGCCTTTCTCGGCACTCAAGGACACTGTACAGGGATACATGAGACATTTAAAATCAGCAAAAAAAGAACTGAACAACATTGTCCCTTACATAACGGCTGCCTTTGTCAGATACAAACTTCTTATTTTCTTTTTGACACGTTTAGAAGAGGAAACAACATTTTCCTTCTTGGTTAAAATGAAAAGTTGAATTCATAAGCAACAAAACACAATACACGGTGCGCTGCTTTAGCCTTATTTGGTCTGGTTTGACCATTAGCCTACGGTGGCTAATGTTAGCAAACTTTAGGTGAGTATATATTCTAACCTAACACACACTTTACAGCATTACTTTATGACTCTTCTCAACTTGTATTACTGTTACATTGATTTAGCAAAAATGTACCACCATTCCATTATTGTCACTTGTAGTCAAGAGTGGCTGCTGTTTAGCAAAAGTCTTTTTTTAAATTTCATTAAATTAGTGACATGTGCTCTTATTTCAGGAAAAGGCTGACATAACACGTACTGTAGATTACTTTGTAAATGTTCAACTCAAGTCAAAAACTTTTGTTATGGCAGCTGTTTTATGCAGCGTAGCCACTCAGCCATTAACATGGCCGACGGCTTTAAATAAATCTGACCGGTACCATCTGACCGCTGGTGCTGAAGAGGGCAAAGGGGAGGAGGAATAATGTGGTTGGGATACACTTAATAACCCCCAGAAGAGCTGTCAGTGCTCCAGCAGAGAGAGAGGCTTCAGACCACAGAGGACAGAGAAGAGTCTGTTAGACCAACACTGTCCACTTAAACTGATCAAAACTAACCTAGCCCGTCAGACCAGCCTCTCTCCCAAACCACTTTCATACATACAAATGTCTGCTATTGCTCTTCTGTATCACCACCTCATCTATAATAAAAGTGATTCAATGGATGCCTAATTCATCTGGGATTATACAGTGGCTAAAGTGTTTAATATTAACATGAATTAACAATCGGTTATGCAGTTCAGCATGAGCAGTGACGAAAGAAAGAAAAGAAATTTTGCGCTTCTTCGCTTTTGTTTTGGATTGTCCATTAAATATGAATCTACCACTGGCAGCCAGTTAGCTAAGCTAAGCATAAAGACTGGAAACAGTGGTAAACAGGCAGCCAGGCTCTGTCCAAAGGTAACAAAATCTGCCCTGCCAGCACATCTAAAGCTCACTAATAAACACGTATCTTGTCTGTTTGAGCACAAAAACCAAAGTGTAAAAAAACGACAAGCAGCAACTATACATCCTGAAGTCTCTGCTGGTTGCCTGGACAACAAAACTCAAGCTCAAGTCACCACAACTTGTTTTCACACTTTGGTTTTTATACCGACTAAACAAACCAGATATAGCACGTTAATTAGTGAGCCTTAGGAGGTGCTGGTAGGCAGATTTTGTTACCTTCGGATAGAGCCAGGCTCACAACAAGAAATGCAGATGCTTCCATTCAGGGCAGAAGGGAGGCCTGAGGTTTATGGTTAACTGCTCCTTTAGATCTCTGCAGGGTAAATCCTAGCTAGACTATCTGTCCAATCTGAGTTTTCTGTTGCACGACTAAAACAACGTTTGAACGTACACACGTTACCCCAAAACAAGTTCCTTCCCGAGGCTATGTGCAGCGTCTCCGTGGCTCTCGCTCGGCGCTAAGCACCGCCCATGACAATTGTGATTGGTTTAAAGAAATGCCAAAAAACCAGAGCACGTTTTTCTCCCATCCCAACACATCCAAATATTATCTCAGTTACTGTCGTGATATCCTTAATTTTGGTCATATTATTAGTGAACAATGTTATAATCTCATCTCTACAGTCTGTGAATACTTTAAACTAGGTCCTGTGTTGTCCTATGTTGTGTGTTGTGTTGAATGTTGTTATGTCTTGTAATTATTTTCATTGTTTTTCTTTCAGTGATGTATTGAATGTTGTTTTTTGGTGGTTGTTTTAAATGTAATGATGCACGGCAACGTATAGCTGCACAAGTTGTGGGTGGACTCTAGGAAGAATAGCTATGACTACAGCCCCAGCTAATGGAGATCCCAATAAATCAAATCAAATTTTAACTTTTGGGAATATTTACTGGCAAATTGCAAAAGTGTAAAGCATTTGATACTGCACTCCGTCTTATATGTTGCTAGTATTTAATAAACACTCATATTTGCCTTTTCTCTCTGTATAATGATGGTAGTGTAAATGATAAACTGACTACAGATTATTCAACAAATTTACATCCACTTTACCTGAATCTCATCATTCAAGTTTTAAAAACCCTAAAACTATGCCAAACTTTTAATTTAATTTTGCAAACCAGGAAGAGCATTCAATTTTGGGCTGTCAATCATCCCAACAGCTGTCACCTTTTCTTTTTTTCTTCCAAGTGGTGTGTCAATGTCATTCTAAAATAAAACACTTCAGCAGAAGATTGGTTTCTGACATTAGCTTGAACACTTAAAAAAAAAAAAAATCTTAAAAACTTTAAATCTTTTTATCCAACCGAGGTCCCCTCTACTCTGGAGATCCTTGCTTGCAATGTGCCCCCATGTAAAATGTACATCTCTAGCTCTGCCACAGGGCCCCGGCAGAGAAGCCCGGCCAAGGGAGGGACAGAAATTGCGAAAGAGAGAGCAAGAGAAGGGGAAGAGATTTCAGGACATTTCATCACTTAGACTGGAAGGCGTCTTGGAGATGAGATGCGGGGATGGGTGGGATGTAGATGTAGGGTCAGACTCTCAGGTAGATCCAGCTTACTGTTTGACCTTGTCAGAGCGTCTGCAGAGGCCACCGGTGACATGGTTTCCTATTCAGCGCAGAGCGAGGAAAAAAGGCACAGGACTACCCCCTCTTATCTCGGCAGAGCTGCTTTAATTCAATTAAAGCTGTGACACAGAGGTGAAGACAATTGATGCCTGATACTGTAGAAACACCCCGTCAGATTAATTACGCCCTCATCGTCTGGTTAAACGGCTTTTAAACTGTAATCTGCCTGAAATCATAATAATACCATTGGTAATCGAACACAAAAGGGAAAGCTCAGGATCCATTTCCATCTGCGCCGGATTAATAATGGTTCATTAGTAATAGTATCAATTACAACGTGTCTACTGTAGGACAGTGAGGTAAAAGGAGAGAGAGTCAGAGGAGAGAGAAACGGCAAAAAGAAACAGAGCCTTCCCTGCATCTCGTCATGTTTGCTCTGCTGCTTTAATTCCCGCGTAATGCAACTTTAATCAGAAAGGTGTGTGAGCACTTGTAATTTTGTAATGGGCTCATTAAAGTCTGTTTATGCAGGCATGTGAGGGCATCAGTTTGATTTCACCTAGGCTTTGTGTGCACATTTGAGACTGTCAGCTTTATTAAAATACATACAAACTCCTTGATTAAAGCTAGTATTGATTAGCTGCTCATAGAGGTAAAAAGGTGCTGCCATGCAGAGTCATTTATCAGTGCTATAGGTGCATTTCAACAGGTGACTGTCTGAAATCATGCAGAAGCAGATGTATAAGACTCAATAAGACATTTTTACTGACATAACACATTCAAGACTAATTAAAAAACCCTCTTGATTGATCCCGTATAAAGCTGTTACAGTAACGCCACATTCGCTGCAGTGAATTTTTTAGCCATGAGATTCCCTGCGTACAACCACCAGCTTTGTTCTGCAATAAAAACACTATTTCATCTTTGGCAAACTATCAGAAAAACAAATCATTCCTAACAGCACTGCATAAATACACAGAGAGCACGAACTGACACTGTGAGTGCAGCCACATCACATCCAGATGAGCACATTATACACACATATTCACACAGACACAACCAAGCCAGCTTTGTAATCCAAATCAAAGATGCAAACGATAGAGCAGTACCTTCCGCTCACGCAGAGCTTCATCCTGGAGACCGAGAGATAACAATCCTGGCGCCTGAGCCTCGCCGGGGAAATGGAGAAAACCCCCCTCTATATGCTATCTGGATTGGCTTACCCAGCTCTACCTTAAAGCTCAGAGAAACCCCACCACATGCACACCACTCCAACACCACAGCTGCCACCTCCAACACCACCACGCCACTCCAACAGCAGCAGCAGCAGAGCCAGGAGGGAAGACAGAGGGAGTGAGCGAGAGAGACTGCAAGAGTGGAAAGACAGAGAGGAAGAGTGGGAGGGAAGGAGCTTAAAGGAAGAAGACAGGGAGAAAGCGGGGGCGTGTTGATGGAGCGCTGAAAGATATGTGCAGAGAGAGAGAAAGAGAGAGAGATGGAGATGGAGAGAGGGAGGGAGAAGCTCACCTGATAGTGTCTATGTTGTTCATGTCTTCGTCAGGCACCTAAAGGAAATGACAGCATGTTAGTGGAGGGGACCCATAAAACTGGTCCTGGAGCTGCCAAGTAGAGCATCGCCGCAGCACAAACAGAAACAAAACATACATATTCAGTAGGCACGCTCTCTGTTTCCCCCTCTGTTTTTGTTTATGTTTCTCCCCCGCCCCTTCCCCCCCCCCTCATCCCTGCTCCCTCATATGCTCCTCTCCCTCCACTCCATCTCTGCTCGTGATAAAGCCCTCATCGGGCTGTCTGCACTACATCTGCGCTTCCTTGAGGTGAGAAGAGAACAATCATATCATAGCAAGAGTGTGAGAGAGTGAGAAAGAGAGGGGAAGAAAGGAAGGAGGGGAGGAAGTGCGGAAACCTCCATTGCAGCCAGACTGCAGATACATGGCAAGCCCCCCCCCAACGAGGGATACTGGCAGCAACTCAATATCCTTGTCTAGGTGCTGAATCGGAAAAGGAAAGTCGAAAGAGGGAGAGATAGAGATAGAGAAGAGGAGGGGGTGTGGAAAGAGATAGAGAAAGGAGGGAGAGGAGGGGGGGGGGGGGAGAGGGAACAGGTGGTCCAATCTGTTGAATCCTATAGCTCAAGTCCCAGGCTGTTAGGGAGAATACGTTTTATATGTCTGCTGCTGGCCCTTTTTCTGAAGGCAATGAATTATGCAACATTCCCCAAGTATTCTCATCTTCATTCAGATTTAGGGTGCAGGCCTGCTCGAGTGTGGCATCCATGCTGCTAAGTTTTTCTTTTGGGGGGAGGGGGGGAGGAGAGATGCTGGTAAGTAGGTTTAACCATCAGTAGTTAGGGGAGGGATTCATGCACGTCCACTAGTGTCATTAATGAAGGGAGCAAGCATTGCTCAGATATAATTTGATCCAGATCTCCACTGGGAAACATAACTGTGTCAGAATACCAACAAAAAAAGATTTTAAGCCAGGGTTTGAGTCCGAGTTTGCATCTTCAGCGAGTGCACAGCTGAAGGTTGCGTGCCTGTGAAGAATGTTTTGTTACTGAGCTTGCACAAGTACAAGGACTCCTGTAAGGGAATGAAACTTTGCAGCTACAGGCACACACACAAACAAATACACACACGCACACACACACACAACACACACTACACCGAGATGAACACCAACAGGCTTACATGCCTGCCTCTCTCAGCCCCCACACCGCCCACCTTTTTTCAAGCAGTTGCTAAGGTGACGGCAAAGGCTGAATTTTAATCAGACAATAAATTAAGGCAATGTGATCTTCTCCTTTATTATTTAATGGGAGCGGTTCCACTTTCGGAGATCTGTCAAGTATGTTTTGGCTTCGGAGAGAAACACTGACAGACAAATTAAAACTCAACGTAAACAGTGCAATCGCTTGTTTAGAGATTGTCCAGGGAATGCAAAACAAAGTGACATTTGAGCTGAATAACGCGTTTTATTCGTTTTAGTAAGTGAAATAATACATTTTCAAAATAAGAGGAGGATAGCTGGATGGATTATCATCTACCACTGAGACGAATGTCATGCTGAGCATGCAAATACACTCACTTCTGATGCAGTTATTTCTAAATGAGCCTTCAGGCCTGTCTTCCTGTGACACGCACACTGCTGCTGGAAGTCTGGGGAAACCACCGGTTGCTATAACTGAAGAAAAACAGGTTCTTTGCATCCACAGTCATTTTAGCAAGGTTATGTCTCAAGTTGAGTAAGTGATGGATATCACCCAATAAATGCTGGTGAGGGGGCTGAGTCAATAAATGACTGCATTGTTCAGTTCGATTGTGTGGAGGAGCTGCTGATGGGCAGAATGCTAATGAGAACGCACCCATAAAAGCCTGTTCAGTGGTCAGCAGAAAGCACCGCTCCTATGCACATTTACAGACATAATCATTATCATCATCATCATCATCATCAACTTGTAGATCAGCGATATATATAGGCGAAGTTTAAATTTGTTTTGTGTTTTCATAAAGACAATTAAGTGTTAAAGGGGACATATCCTATCATAAAAACCTCACTTTTTTAGTACTTGTGCACGTGCATTTGGGTATCTGGAGTGCCAACCAAGCTACAAACTGTGAAATATGACAACCCAGTCAGTTTTTCAGGGAAAGGGGCTTAAAGAGGCAGGCACTGAAATGGAGCGTTTTATACTGATTAGTCTATATCCTTGACGTTCCACTTCCGGGATTGCTCCGGTGCTGCAAGAAATTCCGCCGGATGCATGTCTTTTCACCAACGTCCATTTCCTTCTGCTTTCTTTGTGTTGTAATTTTAAACTCTGGTGGATTTCTGAGGACTATGGTTAACTGCTCCTCAGATCTCTGCAGGGTAAATCCAGACATGTAGCTAGATTATCTGTCCAATCGGAGTTTTCTGTTGCACGACTAAAACAACTCTGAACGCTCATGTTCCACCAAAACAAGTTCCTTCCCGAGGCTATTTTGCAGCGGTTCCGTGCGGAGCCCATGATGATTGTGATTGGTTTAAAGAAATGCCAATAAACCAGAGCACGTTTTTCTCCCATCCCAGAATGCTGTGTGGACAAGCCAGACCCTCCTCTGCAGCATGTGGAGGATGGTCTGGCAAAGCGAGACTAAAGGAAATACAGGTATATTCAGACATGACAAAAATGTCTTTTTTTAACATTAAAGCATGTAAACATGTTCTAGTAGAATCCCAAAATACAAGTATGAACCTGAAAATGAGCTGACCTGATACATCTTCTTTAATTCTTAAGCTAAGTTACTCTAAACTTTTCATCTCTTAAAAGATGATTAAAGCGGCAATATATAATGTTTTGGCCATTTAGGGGCATTGGAAACAAGCTGTAAACACAACCTTTTAAGATGAAATGATGAACTAGTTGCCCATTTACTAATCCAGCAGATACAGAGCAATTATCATCATTATCATTCATTTGGAGTTGTTTTTCCAGCCACCTGACAAATGCATGTCCAATATTCACACTCCTTTTAGCTCCATTTTATTGAACATGCTCCACTATG
Organism: Perca fluviatilis; assembly: GCF_010015445.1. Classification (NCBI taxonomy): domain Eukaryota; kingdom Metazoa; phylum Chordata; class Actinopteri; order Perciformes; family Percidae; genus Perca; species Perca fluviatilis. Next base: position 24,226,612 of record NC_053129.1, on the reverse strand, counting down.
CTATGTACATGTGTGCAAGCATACAATTGGGGATAAAGGCTTGAATGTGTACGTGTGATATGTCAACAGTATTTGTTTTGTGTATTTGTATACACACATTTATGTTTTTTCTTGTAAGACATGAACATAAGCAGTTTGTGAAAACAAATTTCTCTCCTGGGACAATAAAGACTATGTTTTCGTTCATTTATATATACAGTTAAGTATATACATATCTTCTTATCTATCACTTTTTAAATCAATTTGTGTTATTGCTGTATGGATTATTTCTTGTATGATGTGGTTAAAAGCTTGATGAAAACAAAACCTCATAGACTGCATTAGACAAAGAACTATTAACTTTATGACTTGACCATTTTTTCCTGTACCTCTTTATGCTCTGAATAATAGAGCAGAAAAACCCTAGAAAAGCCAAGAACAACTGACTCAAATCATCCAAAGACTTGATTTATTCAGGCATCACTTCAAACTCTGTGAGAAACAATTTCCTCTCCAATCATAGCATATGTTCCAAGGCCTGGCTTTGACTAAAGACTGGGATGACTTTTGATCACTCACCATGTTGATGCCCCTGGGCGGAGAGGCAGATTTGTAGGGGTATCTGGGGAAGTCACAATGAAACTCCGGAAAGGGACTCCTCATTTCAAACCCTTGGCAGAACTGTGGAGGAGGTGGAATCACGTCTATCTCCAGCTGTGGCGGTTTCGGGACTTTTATCTCCAGGTCCTGTCGCTCATCACCCCTCCTCGCAGTAGTTTCCGTCTCTAGATAGGTTTTCTGTGCCGGGTCAAGGGGAGTCTGCTCTTCTTGGGTCTTCTTCTGCTCGAGTAAAGAGCCGCGCTGTTGGGCCATTGAGCAGGGCAGCCTGGGGCTCCACTGTGTCGCCACTTGAATATCGTCTTCAGGCTGAGGTGGAGTTGTGGTGCTGAAGCTGGAGGGAGAGACTGGTTTCCCAAATACCTGCAGGCTGTTTGGGTCAAGCACGTTGGACGTCACCTCATTCAGGAACTGGGAAAACTTCACTTTGGCTTCGATCTTTTGCTCCAGCAGACACTGTAGTTGTACACTTTCAGCGCTGGTGTGGGTCTGTGCAGAGCCCCTCCCCTGACACGGGCCACCCCTCTCTGGCCAGGCGTGGAGTTTGTTGTGGTCGCTGCCTCCATCCTGCTCCGCCTGTGGATGAGCTCTGCCATGAGGCCCACTGTAAGGACATTCTGCAAGCTTCCCCCACCTTCTGTCCTCTCTCTGTCGAGTTTGAAATGCTTCCTGGCTTTGCTTCTTGATAAAGCTGTGCAGGAGGCAGGTCACCCCTGAGCTCAAGCTGTACAAGCTGCCAGTGCCATTGCTGCTGGGACTGCTGCCTCCTGGGCTGCTGTTAGGGGCCCTTGGTACGGATGGCTGGCTAGGGGAGGGCTGGCTATATGAGCGACCTATCAGCTCCTCCAGCCAGACCTGATCGTTGTTAAACATGAGAGCTCCAGAGGGGGCCCAAGACTTTGGCGATGGCTGGCCCTGCTTTGCTCTGCCTCTCTGGGAGAGGATACAGGCTGTGGTGCTTGTCTCGTCCATCGGCTACATGGATGTGTTCTTTCTCTAATTGTTGCAACTGGCAGATGATCCATGGTCCAGTGGACAACCCCAAATTTAAAGAGTTCTACCCCAATCCTGTCTCATTATTGTGCAAGCCTGACCTAGAAGAGATCCAATACATTTCACTCTAGGCGGAACAGATGGCCTCCTTTAGTGCCAGAATAACTCCCTGCTATGCCAGGCAAGGACATCCATGACTTAAAATTTAATGCAGATAATTAAGGAGACATCCTATTAGGTCAGTCTAACAAAACTTATCACTAATTGTTTCAATATTTACCCACAAACACCATAATATCCTCTTTTGCTGAGACGTTCTGAGGCCAAAGACAGGGAACATAACAGTTTCTCTGCTGTTAATCTGCAGAAGCTTCAGGTTCGGGTTTAATGAGAGGGAATTTTAGCACAATCGTAGCAAGTGTCTTACTCTGAGGGTGCTGTTCTTAATTAGACTGTCTATTGATAGCAGAGCAGGCAAAGCTTTTTCAGCTTTTTCCAGGTCAGTGGTTGTAGAAGAGCATTGATCCAACAGAGCACATGGCCGCTGACACACAGACACACAGCCTAATGGACGGACTTGTTTAGTAATGGATCAAGGTAATCTTATCAATATCTCTCATTAATAGAACAGTGGTGCTGTACTGTATGTTTGATAGACTTTATATTGTGTAATAATGGTTAGCTCTCTCCCCCCTGTCTCCGGTCTTTATGCTAAGCTAAGAGCTTCCTGGCTCTAGCTACACACATAATGCAAAAACATACTTAATGCAACAACAACAAAAAGTTTCCCCAAAATGTCAAACTATTTATTTATGGAAATAAGGTATTAAATTAGATATTAATTAATATATATTCATGTTCTTATTGATAATTCCACAATCTAAAATCTCTTTCTATTTCAAACATACAGTGTATTTTTTTTCATAAGCATAACTATTTTGTTAATGAAAGATATTGATACAATCACCGTAATCCCTTACTCAACCAGATTGCTAAACTAATTACCTCCTGGCTGCAGCTCCATACTTGGTATTGATCTTTTCGATCTAACTCTCACTGAGAAAGTGAATAAGCATATTTCCCCAGATTTCTAACTATTCTTTTAAACTACAGACATTGAATATATTAGTTTTAATTCAATATCACAGTGATATTTTTCTTTCCTTTTGTAGTTTGCTAACCTAACTGGCCATAGCTGCTGTTACAGTTTCACAGTTTGTGGGGCTTCGTCATATCTTCTCTTTTTTTCTCTCTCTCTCTCTCTCTCTCTCTCTCTCTCTCTCTCTCCCTCTCCTTATTATTTAATCATCTCCTGATACATATGCAATCTGTATCATGAAGACAGCTTTCAAATACTGAAGTGTGCATTCATATGGGCGTACCGTAGCTCAAATGTTCATCAATATTCAGGTGGTTGCATAATTGCATCGAACGACACCTCTGCTAGTCTTTACACAGGAGGAGTGAAAGAGAGCGGGATTGGCAAGTAAGTAAAAGCAGTTTGACAGAAATGAAATGCCACATCCCACGCCAGGTCAGGTGGAGTCTCCTTAGTGTAAGGCCCTTATCAAAAACATATGTTAAAAATGAATGCTTGTACACAATATGTACTGGAAATTGAAGGCCCATTAGTCTTCTAGAATATGTAACAGGAGAAACCACAAAGTGCAACATTCAGCATTTCAACTTGTGATATGTGTAACAATGAACAATAATAGTCTTTCCTGCATTATTCCACCACAAAAAAACACTGCAAAAGATGTATTAACCGTAATATATTTAACATGCCAAGCCATTATGATCTGTTTAGATTTCTGAGCAAAAGACCACAGAGGAGACCTTCAACTTGTCCTACCTACCTACAGTCTTTCACAGAGTCTTTCACTTGGATCAGACAGCGTTAATATACTGTATAGTGCATCTTGTCATGCAGGAGCCAGACTGTTTCCGTCCCCAGGGGTATCATTAGTGCCGCATAGGTTTGAGCCATGACTGGGTGGCCTGCTGTGCGCATGCGTTAGACTTGGGCCCCACACCGCGGCTGCTTTAGCCCAGCCAGCTCACAGGACACCCAAGGGGCCACCTTGTCTGGTACCAGGGAGGAGCATCAAGCCTTCAGCACACAGACATATCTCTATATCATTTTCTCTCCACTCCATCCTGTTTCCGCTCCTGTTCCTCTCCATTGTGCTGCCATTTCTTACCATTTTCAGACTTTCCAGACAGGCCCAGGTCTCTTCTATGATGAATGTCTTTAATAATCTCTTTTCAATCTCAGTAGGAGGAGAGGGGTGGGAGCCAATTTAGAACTATCACCCTGACGGGAGCGACTGTCAGCCCATGGCTGCCCAGAGGTAATGGTGCTGAAATGTATTCCTGCTACAAGCGCAGAGGTGGAGATAATTGGTGATGCTTGCTTGCTCAGTGGTTGTGTTGAGATTTCCCTCGCCAGCTAGTTGTGTCCCTGCCTGTCTGGGCTGAGCCTCTGCAGGAGCCACAGTTTCTGCATCCCTTACTAAGCCTGCAGAGCAGACTTAATGCCACAGCTGATCAGCTCTGGCCATGAACAAGTATGGCCGCTCAGCTTTTACTATGGCAGTGTGTTTTGTCTCTGCTCGGCCTGCCCTTCTCATCACATCAGCTCTCTCACCGGTCAACACAGATCACGCTGAACACTGGACGGACAGGAGGTCAGTTTGATGGTCCTCAAAATGACCAAAGCCACTGTAAGTTGTGAATGAATTACAGCAAAAAAAACCTAGCATGGAACACATATTAAAGATGGCAGTGACAGAGAGCAGGCCGATCCCTTCCACACAGGGCAGATAAATCTAAAACACTGGAAGAAAAAGTAATTTTCTATTTCCACTCTGCGCCATTTATTGTTTTTACCCTACAAAACTGATACAATGTGTCAGTGAATGAATAGCTTAAATGAGCAGACCAGAAAGCCAGACCTTAAACTTAAAGTAACATGCTATCAGCAGGAACACTGCCTCTCTCTGCTGCTCGCTGTTTAAAGCAACACGCAAAGCAGCGATTGATTTCAGATTGTTGGAAGCATTTTCATAGAATCACTTAACCTGTTTCCATCCTTGGGTCTGCATATTGGATATTCGGGTATAGAGCTTACTAACTGTGTCTCGTACCTTAGCCGAGCCTGTCAATAACGGCTAACAGGTGCACCTGTGAAAAGCCAAGATGAGGAAACAGCGTCTCATCAAATGCAGCATCAGTAATCCATCTCATGCAGAGACACTGTCTTGTCAATGACCTGTGGGGTTGCTTTCAGAGAACCACACTGTGCAATCAAATGAGAATGGGCTAAATTGAATAAAGGCCAGCTCATTCTGGAGGTGTAGACAGGTTTCCTGGGATCCCTGCAGAACACACATTAAGGTCTGCAATAACATCAGTCAGACGGCATTTACAGAAGCACAAAATGCATACCACAAGGGCGATGAGCGTCTGTTTCAAACAGGAAGCCTATTTGAACAGACAAAACCAGTTTAATCTTTACAAAGCATCAACCAACAGCTCTGTGCTGGATAAAATACTTCAGGAATCTCAACTCTACTGTAGATTTACACTTTAATCTACAGTATGGCTTTACTTCTTGTTTGTTTGGAGTGGATGTACCCAGGATAATATTTCTATAAGGATGTGCTACTCGGGAGGGAGACCAACTGACCTCAATACATGTCATTATCATACCACAGTTTTCTGTCAACAGAGCCTGTCATATCACTGAGTGTGTGCTCCACCAACTCAGTCACACAGCAAATGGTCACTGTAGCATCGTGCATCAGATTCACTGAGTTGTTATATCACGAGTGTTGACTGTTGACAGACTTTATGATTGAACAGATGAAGAAGTAAGCGCCACCTACAGAAATCCCTAACTTCAACAACAGAAACTCAACAGAAAAAGACATTGTGGTAGTAGCTTCTGGGAAGTGCAGTCCAGGTATACCTAGCTTAAACTAATGCAGTCTAACACAACAGTCCTGCAGGGCTAACATCAGCATGCTAATATAGATAGATAGATAGATAGATAGATAGATAGATAGATAGATAGATAGATAGATAGATAGATAGATAGATCTAGACACGGAAATTTGTCTTACAATACAAGCTCCAACAATTCTAACACAATAAATACCTGAAGACAAAAAGCTAAAAACATGTAGGCATCATTAAAAACATAAATAATTAATTAATATGAGGGGGGCCCAGCACTGCAAGAGTGGTCATAAATAGCCATAAATATTATTAAATATTATTAAAGTTATTACAATTCATCCTGAGGGGAATATGTTTGCCTGCACCATATTTCATGGCAATTCATCCAATAGTTGACAACATATCATCCTGGACATAGTGTATATCTTTTGTATTTCAGTTGTTGAGACATTTCACTAAACCCAAAATGTTGTGTGGCGCTAAAAGTTATTGAGATAGTTCAGTATGGATGGAAGTGGTGGAAGAACAAACCAATATTGCCATAGAGTCACGCCACCAGCATGACTAAAAACAACCTGAGCTAGGGCTGGGCAATAGATCGATATTATATCGACATTGTGATATAAGACTAGATATCGTCTTAGATTTTGGATATCATAATATCGTGATATGACATAAGTGTTGTCTTTTCCTGGTTTTAAAGGCTGCATTACAGTAAAGTGATGTACTTTTCTGAACTTTCCAGACTGTTCTAGCTGTTCTATTATTTGCCTTTCCCCACTTAGACATTATGTCTACATTACTGATGATTATTTATCTAAAATCTAAATGTGAAGATATTTTGTTAAAGCAACAATTGTCAACCCTAGAATATCGCCGCAATATTGATATTGAGGTATTTGTGAAATCTGATTTTCTCCCTATCGCCCAGCCCTAACCTGAGCTTGTCCTCCATGTGAACAATTGACAAAGCTTCCGTACATCAATGTGTAAAGCTCCAGTTTATTAAAAAATATACTTAATAAATGTTCCCAAGATATTCAGTATGCAGGTATCCAGACACCCACCAAGGTAATGTTGGCCCACATAAATTCCTTTCACAAAACACATACCTACAAGTTTCTGGCCGCCAACCAAGGAAACATATTTAGAGCAAATTGCTTGTCAAGAAGATAAATGCAGCAGCAGAGTATGAGAGTACTGTTTCCCCGCTTATGTTTCAGTAACTTTTCTTGTGGCGTCCATTTCCCTTTTTCTCTCTTTTTTTTTTTTCTTTCTCTCTCTCTCTCTCTCACACACACACACACACACACACACACACACACACACACACACACACACACACAGAAAGGGTGCCAATTATAGTAAGTGTGTGATGAGGTTTCTCATACTGAGCCCCATGCTACCTTTGCCTCTAAGCCTTTGTTATTAATTATATCTTCAACAAGCCTACACAGTTCTTCTGGTGTCAGCACCCAGTATCCATGGCAACAGCCAGTTGGTCCCGGCTCTCAGGGATGCATACACACACTCTGCTGCCTGACAAAAACGTGCCTCGCTGCAAAGATACTCTACTGACAAGATGAATAACTCAACTGTAGAAAAATATCATAAAAATATAATAAATCCTGCCCCCATAGCATTAAGCTTTAAGACCAACAAGCGTCCCCTCCTCACAGTCTCCAGGCAGGAAACAATATCCACTGCCATTACTCTAGTGACCAAATAGTTTAAAGTGCCTGTTGCTAAAGGATTGGGGGAAAAAACCTGTGACGCATCTCAGAAACAAACAGCAAACTCTAATGTAAAGCTATTCCAATATAATTGGCTGATGCAGACATACACAACTACTGTTAAATTAAATAAATACAACAGTAATATACTTGTTTAAAGGTGTAATTGTGATGAAAAATCTATAAAAAACATTGTTAAAAAAAGTGCCTGTTGCTAAATCGAAACATTTCACCAATACAGATTACACAAGTTAAATAGAATAAAGAAGGCATTTTAATAATGTATCATATTTTATAAGATCTTAAACCAAACAGTATATACAATTGTTAAATTAGCTCAACCTCATCTAGCATGTCAAATTAAATACTTAGCTACACAACAGCAGGAAAACTCCACTAATCTGACATTTAATCCTATAACAACACTTTTCTACATTGAGTACTTTTACTTTTGATGCTTTAGCCTAAGTATATTTAGCTAATTGTTTATATTTAACCTGAAAGGGGGGACTTGGGGAGTATTTACAGTTACTCCAGCTATATGTGAAAAAGTTGTATTAAGAGAACGCGTCTGTGGCTCCAGCAGGAGCTGAGCCAGACCATAACAGTCTATGAGCCAGACATGATCAATTGACTCAAATGATGTCAGTTGAGTCAGCATGGGTTGGGGCCATAATACAGTCAATGGTTGGGGCGATAGACTAATAATATACAGTCTATGGTTGGGGCTGAAGTCTACAAGTTTAAAAGACAAACAAATATGGACGTGTGGAGTTAGAAAGAAGTGCGTTTACCAGACCTCTGTGTGGCCTATAGGCCTACCCGCTCCTTATCTCTCCCGTTAATAATAAGTCCATGATTTCTCCTTGCAGATAGCGGCTCCGGGCACAATTAAATGCTACTATCATAAAACCAAAACACCAGAATCTCTGAGCCCTTTGAGTTGCATTGTGGGCAATGTAGACGACTGGTACTGTCTATGGTTTTGACCACACCAAGCCCCCAGGAACAGCGCCATGTCTTAAAGCAACTATGGGCTTAGCGGCCAACGGTGGAACTGAAAGAAAGTTAACTGGCGAAAGAAACTTGGAAAAAGAAAAGAAACTTCTATATTTTTATAATTTTTTTTCATTTATTTATATTTTATTGTTATTATATTAAAAAGTATTATAATTTATTTATTATTATATTTTATATTATATTTTATATATATTTGACAAGGAAGACGAATGCGGGGATTCTGCTGCATCAAATGCTTTTTTTTAAACAGATTTTCGTGAGCATAGGAGTGATATTAAATCAGAGGAGTAGCCTACTTTTTTAGTTACATTGTCAATACTTTTACTTGTAATGGAGTACAAAATGGTATTTTAAGTAGGCCTATTAGTAAATAATCTTTACTTAATAGGCTACTCTCCCTTTAAAAAAATATAGCTATTTCTGCTATATAACGTTAAGGCTATAGGCTTATATAATGTGATATTAATTTGCCAGAAATATAGGTTTCATCTTTGACCCAGCATTAAAATTAGTTCTGTTGTCAAATGTAGCTTTTTTTCATCTCAGGACTATTGCTAAACTAAAATCCTTGCTCTGTCGTAAGGACTTGGAGACTGTTATTCATGCTCTTATTTAATCTTGTATTAACTACTGCAATTCCTTGTATTCTGGGAGTTGCCAATCATCTTTATCACGCCTGCAGCTTGTCCAGAATGCGGCTGCTATATAAATTGTTGACTGGTACCAGAAGGAGGATATCTCCCCGATATTGGCTTCTACTCACTGGTTACCGGTCAAATATAGAATCGCTTTTTAGGTAATGTTACTTGTTTTTAAGGCATTACATGGATTGGGCCCTTATATATTGCTGATCTCCTTACTGTATACGTAACTCCTCCAGGAACCTAAGATCGTCTAATTTGTTCCTTTTAGCTATTCAGTGTCGGATGAAAACAAAGGGTGATCGGGCCTTCTCCGTTGTGGCCCCGAGACTCTGGAACAAACTTCCCATTCATATTAGGTCCTCCTCTACTGCCGAGATCTTTACGTCTCGTCTTAAAACATATTTTTATTCTTTGGCTTTTGATTTAGTTTAGGGACATTAGTATAGAAATGTGTTGTTTGTATGATGTTCATTGTGTCTACAGTAGCCTATATTTGTATTGTCTTCCTTTGTTTTTATGACATACCTTTGTACAGCACATTGTTCATCCTAGGTTGGTTTTAAATGTGCTCTTAACTTGACTTGACTATTTTAGTCCAAGAAGCATAAACCTCAGATATTAATAATATCATATTATAAATATATCTGGGACCGCAGGATAGCTCATTAACTTCCAATTAGGCCTAATGTTAGTTCAGTGAATGCAGAGTGATTTGCATTTTATTCTTGCTGTGCTTTGCAGTGATGTTTTGGTACCTGGAAAAATAGGCCGAGTGGGAGCTCAGTTATTAAAAAAGGAGGAAATATAGGCTACCTCAAAGACGTTTTTTTTTTTTTTTTTGAGATTTCTGGTTTCATGAAATTAGTTTTTACACTTTACTTTGAATTCACTTTTAAGTCTAAAACGATCTTATTCTCCCCCTCTTTCCATTCTTCTGTAGACTATATACTTTAGAAAACGTGTCGCCCAGAGTGATAGAGAAAACTCTGTTCTCTCGCTATATGGTTCTGGTATAGACTACACAAAGGACAGGCTGTTCCTCCTGTCCTTCAACTGTCTATGGGAAAGTCCCAATCTAGTTAAACAGGAGCTCCCCCTTGTGGCTTCTTTCATCACGTACAAGATGAGAGTCGGTCTTCATCAGCTGAGGTTGGACTGACACTGAGGAACAGGTTTATTGACAGCAGTGGTGGAGTGTGACTAATTACATTTACTCAAGTACTGAAGTACACTTTTGAGGTACTTGTACTTTACTTGATTCTTTACTTTTCATGCCACTTTCTACTTCTACTCCACTACATTTCAGAGAGAAATATTGTACTTTTTACTCCACTACATTAATCTGACAGCTTTAGTTACTAGTTGATTTACAGACTAAGATTTTTGCACACAAAACGCATGTAGTTAATAAAGGATCTGAATACTTCTTTCACCGATGATTGACAGGACAGATCCACCCCAAGATAAGCTTCTAAAGTTTGATCTTTCAAATTTACTTTCACAGGGAAGTGACTCCTCACCAATCACGAGTTTGCAAACAAGCAGTTTAAAGCATTCAAAAGTATATTTCCCTCTGAAATGTAGTGAAGTACAAGTATCAAGTATAATACAATTGACATAATCAAATAAAGTACATTATTTTGAAATTGTATTAAAGTAAATGTACCTAATTACTTTCAACAAAAAAATTAAGAAGACAGGCCACTGGGATTCCTCCACATTCCTTTACTCCTCTGCACTCAACGCTTAAAAGCAAGATAGTAATCCTATTATAGAAAAGTGAATTGGTGCAAACATCATGGTATTGTGTACTTAAGTACAATGAATGCTAAACATTGCATGATCCGGCACTGAGAAACTTTACCACACGATATAAAAATGTACAAACAAGTGTAACTGGAGAAACCCTTGACGACATTTAGTTATGAAAACAATTACATATTTTTGCAACATGAAATACATCAAATGCAATCTGCAAACATTTACAGTATATGTAGTCAGTCCTATATAAAAACACTATAAGGTGATAGAAAAGTGTAGTTACAGTGTGCTGCCTGTCTGATATCCAGACACTTGAAAAGTGTAAACAACATGCAGAACATTAGTTTAAAAGTTGGAGGAAAACTATAAAGTTTTATACAGTTTGTGCACATCAACAGCAGAAACAGTAACAAAGAAAAACAGCATCACTGTTCCCTGTAAGCCATAGACATTCTACCCTCATAAATGTCCCTTTAAAACGAATTACTGAAATCAATATGTCCCATTAAATGAGCAAAGTTAATCCAAAAACGTTGGAAATTTTGAGTTGAAAAGGGCCGTTTCTAACTGGCTGGTGAATTTTAAATCTATGAAAGAGAAAGAAAAAAAAAAATACTACTACAGCAGATACATTCTCCCACCTTGGTAACACTGAATATACCAAGGACCAATAGCCAAAACCCAGATAAATAAATGTGTTTATCCTATAAAAGTGTAAAGAAAATGACAAACTCAAACGTAAACAATAAAAGTAATCTCAAAATAGTTAGATGAATCTGGTGTTTCTCTTCCAGAACAGTATCAAGTGAAATAGTGTGTGGCATCTAGTGCAACCACTCATCAATAATACTCTAGCTAGCCTAAAGAAAACAGTAGAAAATATTTTATAATATCCCAAAAAGTAGGAAATTTTGTAGACGCCATTACCAATTAATTAGCTAAATTCTACATAAATTCTGTTATTCTTTTAACAAATTAATTTCCTGAATCTCATTATAGTCAGGTGACAACGTGGTGCGTATTTCATTTTGCAACCATTTTTAGGTTATTCCTTTTTTGCAGGCTGCTCGATGAGTTTGCCCTTGTGGTACTTCTGTCCGATCCCGTAGGGGACGTGTGCAGATATGGTGCCCATTTCATTGGCCCCCTGAATGTGGAACATCTGGTCGTCAAAGTAGATGTGCGGTTTTATTTTCTGCAGCAGGGGCCCTTTAGGAGCCCCGGCCAGGAAGAGAGCCTCGTCAATCTCCAGGCCCCAGCTGCGGAGAGTCTTCAGGACGCGAGCCCCGGAGCTGGCAGCACTGCGGGCCGTCACCAGGTAGGTTCGGATGGGACAGTTCATGCGCTCGTTCTTGGCGTAGAATTTTCTCTGGAGCTTCCCCAGAGCCTCCAGGAAACACTTTAAGGGACCCTGAAAGAGCCAAAGAATTGAGTTTCAAAATAAGGAACTAAATAGTAGAGATGGCCCGATACCATTTTTTGCTTCCCGATACCAATTCCGATACCTGAACTTGCGTATCGCCCGATACCGAGTACCGATCCGATACCAGCGTGTCATATATTTTATTATGTTTTAACAGCTGTATACTACTATCCCTGTATGGATGTGATATTATGATATTATCTTTGTTGTCGGTCTGGCTCAGGTTAAACTCTTTGTAAAACATGAACAAACAAACAATGAATGCCACAGAACTTTCTTTTATTCTCCAGTTTGACAGTCAGTTGTAACGGAAAAAGAACATAAATAAACTACTTTAACGTAGATTTTCTTTAGGGGTTTATTACGTGGTATCAGATCGGTGCATAAACTCCAGTACTTCCCGATACCGATACCAGCGCTTTAGGCAGTATCGGAGCCGATACCGATACTGATATGGGTATTGGAACATCTCTAGTAAATAGAGGGAAGATGAACGTAATGCACAAACACACAAAAGGGCACACATGGAAAAAAGGAAGCCCCAGTTGATTTAAAACTTACAGCCAGTAGAGCAAGTTCCTCAACTCTGCAGACATTTTCCAGAGCTTTGTATCACCCATACAGGTGTTGTTGTAACAGCCAATAGATTTGGTGAACTCTTCGGTTCAGTTTGTTTGTTTCTTAGTGTGATTAATTTCTTTGTATTTCGCTGAATCATGTTTTATTTATTGTTAAGTATTTACTGTAAATTGTGGAGGTCCATAAGTCTCTAACTTCTCTCTCCTATCACATGGGTTTTATTTGTAATCTGGTTTTATGCTGTTGTATATATCTGCATACAAAAAACTAAACTATTCATATTAGACGAGTCCCTGGGGAATCCATTAGGACTCAATCAACTAAAGGGAGATACATTTGGATGGAAAACAATGATCGGCAGTACTTTCTATTTATTTTGGGTTTATTCTTGTTAAGGCTGAAAAGCTAGCGAAACAGCAATTCAGCCATCGGAGCACAATGGATACATTACTACGATCTCCTGAAACCCAGACTGAGGAACTTGTTTAATCCTCGTGTTGTCCATTTTATGAAACCATCCATGTTATTTTTGGGCACATTTTTGTTGAAAGGAACCCATATTTCAGAATGTAAATGGCAGACTGAAACACTAGATCTACAGTATACTATGAAGTAATGTAACTAAAGAAGAGAACTCTTAACAATCCGAAAAAACAAATCTACATAATTTCGAAAGAATGTTTCTGTAGCTGCGATTAGAGGGGAAGGATCAACACTAGATAACACAACTTCCTTATATAACATAAAGATCAATATAAGGCTAGTTTGTATACAGCCTATTCTGGATATACAGTCTGCACACAGTGATGGTGAAGTACACAGACACAAGCATTCGTTACCTGAGCGAGAGGTTTGTTCTCAAACGCCTTCTCGTGCTCAAAGAAAGTGTCCAGGCCGTGTTCCTTCACGATTATCTCTGACTCGTCCGAGAAGAGGACGGCGTCGCCATCAAACGCCACTCTCAGCTGAGTTTCGCTCAAAGTCTCCGTTTGTGTCATGAACATTGTGGCTGCAGCAATGCCTGAAGGAGGGGAGGGTTGGTTACAAATATGCTTTTTGGAATGGGCGTCCATCGCTATGTTTAATGGAGAAAATGTGACAACTCACGGCTGCAGGCTTCTTCAACTTCCTAATTTATTATTAATGTTTTAACTGCCACGTTAGGTTTGATTATTGATACCTCAATAAGTCTTTCAATGAAGACATTCAAATGTTATATCTACACAGTTCAGCCAACGCGGTTCCACAGCTACCACAACATTAAAGCGCCCATATTATGCTCATTTTCAGGTTCATAACTGTATTTTAAGGTTGTACCAGAATAGGTTTACATGGTTTAATTTTCAAAAAACACCATATTTTTGTTGTACTGCACAGCTCTCTCTCACTGCTGCAGATCCTCTTTTCACCTGGTCTCTGTTTTAGCTACAGAGTGAGACCTCTTTTCATCTTCTTCTTCTGTACTAGCTTTGATTGCACTCGCACATGCTCAGTAGTTCAGATGTAGATCATGTCACTAGCTAACTCTAGAGACAGTAAAGGAAAGCTGTTTCTCCAACTTTGGTCAGTTACAAGGCAGGATTAGCTGGGAGACTTCTAAATGAGGGCACACATGTAAGTAGTTCTTTGTAGTGATATTGGTGAACTTGTGTGTGTTGTAGCAGTGCTTTGCTATTGAGAACGACGTAGCATGGCTAGCGTTAGCATTAGCGTTAGCATGCTAATGCTAACGGTTAGCATGCTAACGAGCTAACGGTTGTGGTTAGCCAGCTCATTTCGGACTGTGTGACGTATCCGGTCGAGCCGATTTTGAACAGCTCACTAGGAGACTGAAGGCAGGACACATTCAGAAACTGTATCTCACTCAAAACAGCATGGATGGATTTTTTTCAAAGTTTATATGTGTGTGGAAGCACCAGAGACACAAAAGAACACCCCAAATCCCAGAAAAAGTGATTTTTTCATAATATGGGCACTTTAAAGTGCTCATATTCCGAAAAAAAACAATCACTTTTTCTGGGATTTGGGGTGTTATTTTGTGACTCTGGTGCTGTTTGATGATGATGCTGTTTTGAGTGAGATACAGGTTTCTGAATGTAACCTGCCTTCAGTCTCCGGGTGAGCTGTTCAAAATCTGCACGGTTTTCTACGTCACTAGCCGAAATGAAGGGGCTAACCGTAGCATGCTAGCGCTAGCATGCCAGCTCGTTCTCAATGGCAAAACACTGCTACAACACACACTAGTTCACCATAATCTACAAAGGAACTACTTACATGTCCCTGTTCTGCAGGTATTCCACGCAAAGTTGGAAGTGCGCCCTCATTTAGAAGAAGTCTAGTCTAGCTAGCTGATATGATCCTTACCTAGCTATGCATGTGTGAAGATGTTACAGCAGTGAGATGTCTCACTCTGTAGCTAAAACAGAGACCTGAACACAGGGTGAAAAGAGGGGCTGAAGCAATGTGCAGTACAACAAAAATATGGTGTTTTTTGAAAAGTAAACCCTGTAAATCTATTCTGGTACAACCTCAAAATACAATTATGAACCTGAAAATGAGCATAATATGGGCACTTTAAAAAGGAAAATGGTGAAAGCTTTCTTATTTCCTAAAGCAGTGTCCCAAAAGACACTGCTTTGTCTAGGAATCAGTTATAGATGTAACACTAAAGTCTTCACATTACTGACGCACTATCTATCTTTTTGGAGTAAGTGGATTTTTTAAAGATTTGTTAGTATGGAAATAGAATCTAACATATGCCTCCTTCTGTGATGACAGGTTCACCGTTGTGACTTTTGTTTTTCTATAAAAAAAAAAGAAAAATTCTCATCACAATTTGTCAGAGCCAAAAGTGAAGTCTACAAATACCTCGTTTTGAACAACCAACAGGCAAAAACATAAAGATACTAAATGTACAGATAAAAGCAGTAAATCCTCAAAATCGCGAAGCTAGAACCTGCAAATGTTTAACAATTTTGCTTGATAAGCGACTGTCATCGATTATCAACATTTTCTGTTAAACACACATCGCATTTGAATGTCAGGGTTTCATATCTGTTTGTTTTGTCTGTATTTAGACGACAGGGAGCCATAAATCATACGCTGTCTTCAACCAGCTCCTTCTTCCTGCACAGCGTGGGGTCGAGGTTTCCCTTAACAGTGTGAATGAGTCACACACAAGTCAACATGCAAGTGTGTAAATATCAGATACATCTCGAGGCTGCTGAAAGTAATATTAGGAACGTTATAGAAATCAGGGTTATAACCCAACAGCAATATCACTTACCTTCCTCTATGGCCTCTGTGACTTTCTCGGAGTCCTTGGAGAGGTAAAGGTTTGTCATGTAGGCCTTCAGGTAGCCTATAGGACTTTTCCCTCCGGTCATACAGAATCTCTCTATAGTCAAATCTGAAAGTATAAAAGCAAGTTGGAGATGTGTGGAGAAAGAAGTCCCACTCTAATTACACTAGAACAGCTCTTCTTCATTTCCAGTGTATAATGAGACTCAGTGCTGCTCTTGATTGCTCCTGTTGCTGCAGTGGGCGAGCCGCCACCGTGTTAAACAATTAACAATGTCTGCTTTAGCGTACCGTAGTGATTAATGCTGTTTATGAGGCGCACTCCAACCTGGGCATGGTTGTTAGTCATTAAGACGATGTCAAACAGCTCCTCGCTGTCTGGGTAGAGCTTCCTCAGTCGAGAGTTGACATTCATCAGCGCCTGCGTTAGAGGACGGATTGCTTTACATCAGAAGCCAGGATGTTACATCAGAGCGTTCAACACGAGGTTACAACACAAACATTACAACAATGTACTACAGATTTATTTTAGTGAAAGAGAACATCAAGGCATTAAAACAACACTGAAACAAAGAAATGTGTTTTATAAACCACCAACCCTTTCATCAGGGTGTTTTATAAGTCTGTATGGACATGCATTACACAGATGACTAAAGCCAGACTACTAAATTGGCCAGGCTGACAAATGGCACGATGTTAGCTTATCACGGATATATTGGTATCGGTGTATACGTCTGCTATTTAAGTAACAAGATATTAGAGAACAGATATGCTGAGGATATGTTTGAGGTAGTTTGTGATGCCTTGAGACCATTTGTCCACACAGAGCACTGATAAGTTTATTTTTCATGTGTACAATATGCCGTTATGCCTTACATATTTCAAATTCAACAGCACCACAAATTAAAGCTTTCAAATGGACATAAAGTTGAATCAACACATCTTTAAAACAGTTTAAATAAAACCTTTATAACTTTCATGAAAGTAGGATTTATTACAGGACTGTTGTATTAGACTTCACTTGTTTTAGCTCGGTGTACCGTAAACAAACCGGGAACTATATATATATATATATATAATATAGTTCCTGGTTTGTTTACAGTTAGAAGATGGCTGTGTCTCATGTTACATTGTTTTTTGTACACGCTGTGACTCTACAAATCACAACATGTAAATAGGAGCATGTTGGCATTATTTTGTCACTTTTGTCACAATTTGGAGCAGTAGGATTACTGGAACCATTCACCTGCATGTTCTGTGATGGACTGCTGCCGCTGGGGGCGCCAGGCAGCGTTACAGTACGCACAGAGATGAGAAGGGTATGTATCGACTTGTCTAACTCTTGGGGTTACGGTGAATAAGTTCCTTTAAGTGTAGAATCTGCCATTCAGAATCATTCAGAATACATTTGAGCGAGTCGCTCGAATGTATTCTACCATGTTGCGCCTCCATCTTTAAAATACATTAGCCAAAGAGGGACATACCTCAGCGTTTCGCACTTTTACACTCAGTGGCGCCGTGACGAATGCCAGGGAGGGGGAGAAGATTACTCAGCGACTGCCGGCAGATTTGAAAGCACTCACGGGCGAAGTCGTACTTCTTGGAATAACACGGCCACTGTAGGAGTTATAACGCGCTTGTAATGGGAGGGGCCAGAAAGTAATATTCAGTTGGTTGTCATATACAATTTCACCGCTAGATGGGAGAAATTTGTTATGGGAGCGGTTGGGTGTGTGTGTTGTCTTCCTTGTCCTCTGTGTCTGTCCATGTTGCTGGAGCGGCTGAAAGTAGGTCAAGGGGCGTGGCCGGGTGATCCACCTACCTGCACAGCTGCTGGCTATCCTGCAATCTCTTTCTGCTCAGCTGTTGCTGATTCTCTCATCACTGCTGCAGTATTTAGACCTGGTTGGAACCTGTCTTCGGCGCGTCATTTCGCTACCAAAGTGGTAACTTGGCTCCCAGTGAATCGTGCGCTTAAGTTTTTTGCCTCATGTTTTGTCTCCGTGCTCCGCTCACCTATGTTTGTTTTTGTCCCTTCATCCAGACCTACCACCACTCGACCTGTGCCTAACGACCGCTGTGCGCGCGGCGTTTCGCTCCTCAACTTTTCATCTCCTCGTTTGGATCCCTGTGAGAATTGTTTTTGGACACGCCACGCTCTGCCCACGCCGCTCCAGTCCTGTCTCCTCCACCAGCGCAGCTGACTGTCTCAGGCTGCTGAGTTTTTGTTGTGCCATTCATTAAAGACATTCTAAACGTTTTCCTCCGTGTCTGTGTGTGATACTCCGTGTTCTGGGTCTTATAGCCACAGCCATAACAAAATTATTACACAATGTAGCTTTAAATGAGGAATTGAATAAGTCAGTGACGAAGCTCCATCATATGAGAGGTGGATATCTGACATTAAAAAGAATGAATAAACAGATAATTAAGATGTGTGAAAATT
Source organism: Perca fluviatilis (assembly GCF_010015445.1). Classification (NCBI taxonomy): domain Eukaryota; kingdom Metazoa; phylum Chordata; class Actinopteri; order Perciformes; family Percidae; genus Perca; species Perca fluviatilis. The sequence continues at coordinate 24,208,153 of NC_053129.1, read as the reverse complement.
AGGTGAGAAATAGTGTCTTTTTGATATAGGTTTATGATTGTACTGGATCTGATGGTGCCAAAACTCAAACACTTGCCATTACATGACTTATATACTCATGACTGAGGTTTAACAGGGCTTTACGTTTTAACACAAAAACTAGTCTAGATGTGCAGGCCATTATCAGGTTTTTGCAAAGCAAGTTTTTCCTGTCAGCATTGAGATTTAGCAATACATTTCAGGCACACCACCACACCCTGCAGCCACTTGCAGATGGACTCAGGCCTACCTTGACGAAGGGGAAAGCAACTCCTGGCAACAGAGGATCGCTTTCATGCTCCACCTGATAAGCCACGTACTTCTCTAATCCTTCGTCCTCATAGATTTTCCTCTCTGCTACCATGTCGAAGAGGGTGCGAGACGAGACGGCGATGGTGACGGCATACTGGGGTTTGGGCTGTTAAGTAGATGGAAAACATGAAATGTGGGTACAAGGCTAGGCTTGTCTAGCACTTATGAAAGCACAAATTGTATGCAAGAACCTATGGCAAGAACGTAGCTATACGTGAAGCTAAGACACGCTATGGTAATACAACTGTTCAGGTAAAATACTTACAGGTCTTGGTTTGTTTGTTTTGAGGCTGTCAAAAAACACTTTGGCAGCAGCCCAGTCTCTTTCCGCTCCGCTGTCTTCAGTTGGAGCTGAATTGTTTGGTTTGACTTCACACATTCTTATTAACGTTTGTAACTTACGTCGTAAGCCGGTAATAAACGCGTTTGAACGCAAGGCAAGCTGCAGCTTGTAACAAAACTTTGCGGAAATGTATTTTTTAAACCCCGGTGGGCATGTCCCCAAGCCGTGACGTAAGCAGGGCTCGGCTTCACTTGAACTTGGTTGGCTGGTGACGGATCCCTTGTCAACATATCTTGTGTCATTTTGGTTTGGGGCTGTTGTTTTTGTGCTAGGCCTCTTCCAATTAAGAAAAATGTTAATGCTACAGCATACTACTATATTTTAGACAATACTGTGCTTCCCTTATTTTCGAAAATTGCTATTTCATCACTGTAAGAAAACAAAATATATAGGAATACATACTCTTATCTTCTGAAATAAGTAATAACAAGTAAGTCATTTTGAGGCATACCCATATAATACATCTACCCTACTACATTTCAGAGGAAAAGCTTTTTACTCTACTATACATTTATCTAAGTTACCTTACTGTTCTTAATACTTTACAAAAAATGTTAAAAAATGCCTTGTGTAAGGTTTTTTTTTGTCTCTTGTCACATTTCATATACCATCATGCACACATTTTGCACTTGTGTAGGCTATTTTGTGTAGCCTGCCTAATTGAATGTTTCTTATATGTCTGCTGCTGCTAATCAAATCACTGTCACTTCGCCCTGTGACATGGTATGATTAATACACCTAGTCAGGAATATATAAACAGCGTACACCAGAAATATAATATAGTATATGATGTGGTGACAGTATAACATATTAACATACCAGGTATGTGCAATATACTATTACTATTACTACTATATTAATATCTTATATTGCCCCTGTTACTGAAATAGCAAATGCTTATACAATCTCTCTCTCTCTCTCTCTCTCTCTCTCTCTCTCTCTCTCTCTCTCTCTCTCTCTCTCTCTCTCTCTCTCTCTCACACACACACACACACACACACACACCGTCCACTCACTGGCACATGAATGAATGACATCCCTCCCCATCACATACACACACACACACACAGTTGGTAGAGTCCGGGACGGAGCATCATGGCGATTGACGGTAAGTACTCGGTCTCAGGTGTCCTGCGGGGCTCGTGTGTAACTTTGCTCGAGACAGAATGAGAATGTTGTTTAAAAAAAACAAACATTTTTTACAGAAGTCTGTTATTCAAAAAAAAAATTTTTAAATAAATCACAACGTGAGTACCGCAGTGCTCCGGAGCTGGGACAGCTAGCGGCACGAGGCTGATGCTGATGCAGGAATGTTGTGATACCTTCATGGGATTCGCGCGTGCTCTTTCAGCCGCGTGAAATGATGCTTAAGTGGACACAGATAGTCCCGGTGCTTTGATTGACAAAGTCACGTTTGTGCAAAATATTCGACTAAGACAGCCTGTTGTGACAGCGATTAAACATAGCCTAATTTCTTCTTCCTTTTGCTATAACCGAAAATCACAGCAGGCTGCTACTTAGCATCACATGAAAACTACTTTCTTTTGCTACTGTGAAAGAACTACATCAACTGGCGGATTAATATGGTGTAATGTTATCGATGTAAAAGAACGGTTTGAGTTCAACCACTGTTGTCAAATAACCGTTATTTTTGTGGAAGCACTGTTGATATTCTCCCTAAGCTCTATGGGCAATGTGTACAACGACGATGGATACATCCATGCGATGGATAAGTGTCTCTTCAAGGTTTTAGTGAAAGTGACCGGATCACATGACACCGAGCAGCGACAAAAAAAAAAGATGCAGAGAGTAGGCGCGTGCCTTACCCTGTCCCGTAGGCATAGACATAATAATAAAGAGTAGGCACTGTTCTTATTGTGTCACGTGCAGCCATGCGTGCACCCGTGTTTGTTGATACACCACCTGAGAGAGAAAAAGAGGGGGTAAGGTTTCATAAAGACATATCAGCAGTGACTCACCAGTTATACGGGGGACTTATCAAATACTCAATCTTAAATTCGATTGTACAATATTATCGGCTAAAAACAATAAAATCACACGTAGTCCGTAGTTTTATTATATATATATATATATATATATATATATATATATATATATAGATATAGATAGATAGATATATATATATATATATATATATATATATATATATAGATATATATATAGATATATATATATATATATATATATATATATATAATATTGTATAATCGAATTTCAGATATATTGAGATATATTAACATATATATATATATATATATATATATATATATATAATTGAAACAAAAATGTATGTATATATTATTGAAATCAGAGGGCCTACAATGTCTTAAAACGTATTTATGTGAATCAATTCGACCTAGATGACAGAAGGACGTGCCACAATGGCGTTGCACTTCATAGGACGTGTGATTTTATTGTTTTTAGCCGATCATCAAGCATCTTAAAGTAATCAGAAATCCTTTTTGGAAGAATCACATCAGAATATATTTTTCTCTAAACCGATTTGATTTGGTGATGGCTTTTTAGAAGACGAGTTACTCCAAAAAACAGACAGAGCAGCTATTGTTGTATTACTCCAAAACATTAGCCTAGAAATCTAGACGCACCCTAGTGGCAGCAAAATTATTTTGCAGCCTGGCTTGTCAGGCTACCAAAACATACTTTAATCTGCAAAGTGCTGTTTTACTTTACTGTTTTACTGTTTTTCATCAGTGATGGTGGTTTTAAAGTAAAACAGCCTTTGTCCTTTTTTTGGTCTACTCTCGTAGGTTTGAAATATCTCCAGACTTCTTATAGTATATCGTGTCAATCCTCTGGTAAACTCTTTCCCCTCATTGGTGATGAATGTGCCTTTGGAAGTGTTGCCTCCTGCCATATGGAATATCCACTGCTTTAAGAGCAGCATAACTTATTTTTTAATACTTTTGTTCCCAGCGTGCTTTCTACTGGCTAAACAAGAAGACACTCAAAACAGCTTCTTCTCCTATTACTGTAAAAAAACTCTACCTTTGATTTTAAGGATATCAGTGACCTGCAGAGACCTTTTTGTCTCTGCAGAGAGAGAGAGTCTATAACGTTAAGTGAATTGGTCCAGAGAGCGTCTGTCTGCTGTCTGTCGTCACCTCAGACCATTTTCAGCGTCCAATCCTTGATGTGAGGGAAGTGATTGAGTAACTCTATAGATGATTTGTGTAATTCGACGAGTGGAGTTCAGGGGAGGAAAACATTGTTTTTCAAAATCAAGACGCTGATACAATTTTCTAATTTAGACCCACATTTCGAATGTTACTATGCCGAGATCTGCTTCTGCCACACCGTAGATACCTGAATCATTAAATACTGTGGTGTCGAGCCAAGAGAGATAAACGCGTGAACGTATGTGTGTATGTGCATAAGTAAGAAGTATGTAATGTAAGAAGATCATAATAATTGGTGATACACAAGTCATGGCCTCAGTCCAACCGCGAGGTTTATTAACCCCACACATTGTGAGTGTTTTATACTATGATTTCACCATTTCAAAACTCTTTATAATTAAATTTGACTACTTTTAGACTAATAAATACACAAATAAAGAATTCATCCATATTCAGACAGCATTTAAGCCTTCATGTTTGAAAACACAATTACTACTAAATGATTACTTTAGATCTTATGAAAGATTCATTGAAGTAATAATCACTGCATTTAATATAAATAATGTATTACATTAATAGGCTTTAGCACAATTTTGACCCATTTAGAGAGAGAGAAATAAAAGACTTCAAAGTTATTTCTGCTCTAGAGATGGTTACAGATGGCTTACAGTGTTACATTTGTATGTATTTAGAGTTATTTTCTAGCTAATCAGGTTTATATTTGTTGGCATAACCATCTGCCAGCTTCCCTAAAACCTGAGGCCTGGACATATGTTTCTACAGTACATGGAATCATATTTATAACCTCTGACTCCCAACTTTTCATCTCTCTCTCTCTCTCTCTCTCTCTCTCTCTCTCTCTCTCTCTCTCTCTCTCCCAGGAGGAGGGAGGAACTGTGGTGTTCATGAGCTCATCTGTGCCAGACGAGGTAAGGCCATGTTATAACTGAGCACTGCACTTGTATGTCTGTATTAGAACGTATTTTTGTGTGTGTTTGTTTTCATCTTGAGTACAATGGCATACGTATTTGGCTGTACTCCATAACATTACTTTAAATTTAAAGCACAAAGATGGCTACATCCAAATATTTAGTGCTCAACCTCCCTTATTCCTGTGAATTTTCACTGGCGTTTGGTGTATAGAAAATGTCTCTATATAGACTTCAGAAAGCAAAATGTCTGTGTATGAATTAAACATGTTGTATCAAGTTTTGGTTTACTTCAGCAAAAGAAGGCAGCTGTGTGTTCATGATTTATTCAGCGTGGAGGTTTTGTTTCGTATCAGAAGCCCATGTGTAAGCAACATTTCCAGATTGTCTGCCTACTTTTTAAACAAGCATGCCCTATAAACTACAGCCAAGTTAGGTATGCACTGGTCTTAAAGCTTAAAAGTGCATAACTTATTACATGAATAAATTAATGAAGGTTAATGTTCACAATGAGGATATTTGACATAATTTGTATTGCAAAGATGTAGAAACACAGCAGAATCATTTGTTCCCCTTGTTTTTATGTCACAAAAACATTTCATCTAAATGAGCACATTGAATGGTTCAGTAGCTGCGATTTCATGTTTTATTGTCAGCTTGCTGGAGTAATTACCTTAAAAAAAAGAAAAGCAGATTGAATCCTGAGGCTCAGTTCAGAGTCCTGAGTTCAAACGCAGTAAAAAAAAAAAAAAAAAAGATTTATTCGGTTATATTTTCTTGTTCATCCTGTTCAGACACACAATTTGTACATGCACACACCCAGAGAGGATGGGGTAGGATGAAAGAGGAGCAACGAAAGAGAAAGCAAAGTGGCTAAGAATGAAAAAAAAATCACTTTAATCTTTTCTGCGGTTAAGAGAAATATCAGGCTTTCCTGGTATGCTGGGTATTATATCAAAAACTAACTGATAGCAGGGTGAGCTGTTTCAAAGGCCGGCTTGCAACCGCTCCACTTTCCAGTGTACATTGACGGAGGCATCAGGTTACCTCAGGTGTCTAAATTATTCAGCTGTTGTTGACATTTACAGACCAGGGCCATGTATGAAGTGTCATCACACCGCCGGGGCACAGGGCCATAAGCGGTTCATTTTGACAGGCGGCTGCTGTGCTGTGCCTGATGGCTGCAGAGGTCATTCTGGCCCAATCAACACTACTGTCTGCTGTGAGAGTTGATACGTAAGCCTGACAAGTGCTGGCCCAGACTAAGTGTAAGGGATTTATTACATGTCGGATTACTTGTCAGAGCAGGACAACTTTGTTTTTCCCTCTTCTTAGATCATTTACTATCTATAGCAGCAGAAGTACTGCTAGTGCCTTTTTTGGGAACAGCTGGTTTTAAAGAGGATATTCATTTAGAGAAGGTAAGCCTCTGCCGCCACATCGCCTCTCTTATCTCTCTCCTACTTTCTCTTGCCATTTTTGGGAATTACGCATTCATCACTTTGGCAGTATGCAGCAGCGCTAGATGTCAGGCTGCAGTGGTCTCGGTCTTCACCTGTTGCCATGGTGAAACAAGTCTGTCCATAAGTTCAGTCTGTGGTCAGGAGGATTTGAGAAACTATGTCTCTATTTTTCTCTTCTCCTCCTCATTAGTGCTCTCAGGATGATGCCAGTTTTTACACTGTTGACCAATTAAGTCGGCGAGAGGTGATGGTTGATTCTGAAATGAGCACCAGCTACAAAACACATGCTACAACATTTGGGCTGTGTCTGTTATCCCAGACGCATTGGCCTGAAATGCACCACCGTTTTATTTATTTTCTACTCTTTTTATAGGGCTGCAACTAACACACGTTTATTAGTCTGTCGTATATTTTTTCAATTGATTTATTAACTGTATCTATAAAACGTCATTAAATGGTGACAAATGCTCCTAACAAAGTTCCTACATCCAAGTTGAAATATCTTTAAATAGCTTTCATTAACAGCCTAAAGCCCCACATCATCACATAAGACAAAGAAAAACAGCAAAGCCTCACAAGTGAGAAGCTGGGACTTGGGAATATTTGGTATTTCTGCTTGAAAAAAAACCAACAATTGATTATCAAAATAGTTCATTTTCTGTCAATCAACTAATCGATTGACTAATCGATTCATCTCTAGTTGTCTACTCATTTAACAACGAATGCCAAATTGTGATTAAAAATTAGTGTTATAGACAGCATGAAACATATAACACAAAATATGTCATAAAATCTGATACAAACAAAAATGCAATAATAAATCACAAATATATTTGCCAGTAAGAATAATATAGACCTGGTGATAATACAGCACCGGTGCCTTAACGACCGTTATCTACCGGACCGAATAGCAACGCGGATTTCGGTGCCTTATTTAGGTGGCACTTAAATGCCTGCACTTCTCTCTGATGCTCCGAAAACGGACGTTAGAGGGAACTGAAACATCGCCGCACGGGACGCTAGTTAACACTACACCTGACAGCAGGGATGTGTCACCTTTTTCAGCCCTTCTGAGTTTGCAGGTATGGTATTGACAGGTGCAATATTTGAAAATTGATAATTATTTATTATTATTTTTTTAAGTTACATTTATATCTGCATTTCTGTCAAAACCTAGAGACTTTCAAACATCAAAATGTCATTTATTAAATATATTTTTGTCAAAATGACATAAACATCTTTTCATATTCTATTTTGCCTGGAAACGCTTCCAACACGCTTGCGTGTCGCATGAAAAATAGGCGTCGGTCCTATTCTTCGTTTTTGGTGTGGCTCGAGCCGCGCCTGAGACGTGCGTGTCACGCAGGCAGTGTGCAAGCTCTAACCTGTTAACATGGGAGCCGAAATAAAAACGGACACGCCACGCAGCTGACACGCTCACGCCACGCAGCCAGTGTGCAGCCGGCCTTATGGTAAAGGGGTCGCTCGTAGTGATGAATCCACAGAGAATTATTACCCAATTCTACAGTTAATCAGCTCTACGAAGCGTTTTAGCATCTTTCAGCTCATTGTTTTGATTTTTGGGCCCGCAACTTTATTGTTGTGGTTCAGTTTCAATGCTCTCATCAGTGTCGTTTCCAGACACAGCAGGCAAAAACAACAAAACTCCTCAGCACCAAACAGGAGACAGACAAAGTTAGCGACTAGCTGGTGAACATATTGCAGCATTTAACAGCTACAGAGTCAGATATTTCTCTCAGGATTGGTGGACGCCAAAAGAGACCTTAAAGGATGATGAATATTGGAATTACATTCGCTGGGTGGCCGGAAACACAACTCCAAATGAGTGCTTATGTTGCAAGACAGAAAAAGATTTTCAGATGAGGACTAACATTGGCTAGGGTTGCTGTAAACTTTCCCAAATCCAATACAGAGCAAGCCTAAACACTGATAGCATCCAATACACAGTGAGAAAATATGACACAATGGATGTGTTAATCGTGAACGGAAGTTTTTCTAATAACCACACAAACTAATGTAATTATGCCAACCCTTGGCCTCGGAAGTAACGGTAGGTTACTATTGCGGGTAGTAAGTTAGCCAGACATGCTAACTTTTGCAGCTCATGTTAGAGCAAAGAAACACATGCTTTAATCCTACAGTTTTGTTCTTGTGGTTTTGGTTTTTGGAAAGGCAAAAAAAAAAGACACCACCCTCCAAAGTCTTTAAATGCATGAGTATTGCTCTACAGCACCATACTCACCGCCAACGTGTGGAGAAATCCACAGCTTGCCAACGGTTGCTAAGCTACAATTGGACAATCGCTGCTCAGGGGAGGGGTTTAACAGCCAGTTGAAAACAATTGTGTGGGCGTGCAACGCCACTAAGATTGGTGTCTCATTGGTCAATCATTGTTCAATATGTCCATAGGATCAAAAAACTGTATTATGTGGCTCAAGTAACTTAAGATTCAGACATTGCACATCACAGAGGCTCGCTTGCAGTGTGCTTAATTTTACATGCCCCCTTTCCACTGAGACATTTGGTCATTAGAAATACCATTCATGCTTTAGTGTCCCCTTTTTTTCATCTATTACAATGCGGTGTGTCTGTGTTGCAGCCTATTAAGTGCAGGCCCAGTGCGGTTTTAGCTGGTTTACCGAGTGTACGTATCAGTTAGACACAGCCCCTTTGAGGCTCTCATAAAAATAGCACATCAGCAGTGCAGAGCTGCATGGTAACATGAAGTATGGTTGGCCTACATACACTGCTTTAGATTGTATCTGGTTTGCCTTTGCAGTGGAACAACCACAGACTGTTTAAAAGCACAATAGCTAATGCTCAAGGCAAGGCTAACAGACAAGGCAACATCAGAGGAGTTTGATTCCAACCAAAGATGCGTCTCATCAAATAGAGCTATTTGTGGTATCAATGTGGGGTTGCTTACAGCCTTAGAAGCATTTTGTTCAAAATAGCATTTTTTTTTTTAGCTTGCAGCCATTTGTTTTTATTTTTTATTTATAGCCATTTTGTCTTAAAAACGAAAGACTTGGTTTGGAAATGTAACTGTTACATACATCCATAATCAGTATTATGTTTGTCTTAGTCTAATTATTTTGTTTTCTCTTTTTCTGTCTGTCTTTCCTTTCCTTTTCCTCCCCCGTCTCTCTTCTTCCCTCCCTCTTTATTTCTGTTCTTCTCCTCCTCAGTCTCTCCTGAGCTTCTGGGTGTCCTGTCTTCCATTGCAGCCTTCATGGCGTTGATAGCTCTGTTTTTTCTTTACCTCAGCAACAAGCTGTCAGTGGAGAGTCCTGCCGATCTGTCACATCTCAGTGGCTATGAGAACAACCAGCCAGGTACTCAACACACATAAAGAGAAAAGAGAAGTTAGTATTGGGGGAAAAACATGAAGGATGAGAATGAAATGTGTTAAACGTTAGGTAGAGGCTGAACTTGTGACTAAACTGAGGCCAACAGTTTTGACATTTTCTTGTGTTTTTCGAGTGCTTCTATCCCAGTTCATAAATGAATGTACATTTTATTTTGGTTGCTTTCTAAACCCCTATTATAATGTCTGAACATGAGAATATGAAAACACTGTGTTACAAAACTATCATATCATAGTCTTTACTATCGCCATATGGTTTGTATGCATGTGTTGATCTCAGCACCCACTGTGATGCTGGCACGGCACCCTGCTAACACCCACATGTCCATGTCAGAGCCTCTGATGAGCTAATCTAGCGGCCAGCGTGTTGACGGGATCCCCGGCCGAGAGATGGCCTTCTTTAAGAGCTTCCAGCAGAACCTTCCATCTGTCAACATTTCCTCCCTCTTGGACACAGTCACCAGCCGCGTGGACGACCTGGCCAACGCTGTCAGCGACGCCACATACGCCGTCAGCGACCAGCTGACCGAGCAGGTCACCACCATCATCAGCAAGGTGCAAGATGAGGAAGATGCGGAAAACAGCGGCCAGGAGTCTGGTCAGACTTCCACAGCACAGGAAGGAGGAAGCAAGGCCAGCAACGCGGCGTCAAAGACCAACCAGTCCAGTGATACTAAAGAGGCTGAGTGCGCTCCGAGCCAGCAGGAGTGGGAATGGAGGGACGGATGCTGGCGAGTTAAAAAGACAGAAGCCGAGTTAGCAGAGGAAAAGAAGAGGAAGAAAGAGGAGATGGAGCTGCAGGAGAAGAAAGAGCAGAGGAGAAAAGAAAGGAGAGAAAAGCTGCTGGAGAAAGAAGCCAAGGCACAGAAGAACAAAGACGAATGCCCAGATGGAGAGCAAGAAGAGGAAGCTGATGCTTTAGAGAAAACCGACACCAGTAGTGGACAGGGCAGAAAGGCGAGCGGCGGCGGAGACCACTCCATCGCTCAGCAAAGAGGCGATGATGACTGCGTCGAACCTCCTCCGTCCCCTGGTCCTGAGACTGAAAGCAGGTTATCAAAACAGAAAAAGCTAACAGAAGAGAAAGAGGTGGAAGACAGTCTTGAGAGAGAGGGAGACGACGAGGAAGAGGCTGAGCTTTCTAGATCTTCCTCAACAGTGAAAAAGACAAAGTCAGACAAGAAGAAGAGGAAAGGAGAAAAGGAGGGTTTGAAGAAATCGGAGGAAGCCTCAGACGTGGAGAAAAAGAAGGAGAAAGGGAAGAAAAGCAAGAAGAAAAAGAAAGGAAACCAAGGTTAGATGGCGTGGCGTGCTGCTTCCATTTGACTGCCTGGGTCTCTTCTTTTTCTTCTCTGGTTTTCAAACTCCTCAAATATTACCCTTGGCCTGAAATTCCCCTTTTGAGAGTGCTGTGTGCCAGTTTCTGCATCTGCATCTTGGTTCTTGTCATTTATTCAACCCTTGTTGTCTTCCCGTCGACCATGAACTTGTTGTCCATCCGGGTCAAACTTGAAAATGAACTTTTTTTTTGGCGCTTTTCCCGTTGTTTTTCCCGATGTCGCTTTTTTTATTCATTAAACATTTTTGTCACTTTTTTCAACGTTTTCTTTAAGTCATGGTCAATTAACCTGATTTAAATGACATTATACCTATTTTGAGTTTTAAAAAAAAGCAGAAATTATGAATAATTTTACTAATAGGTAAGATCAGAGGATGTTGGGTGAATCACCATTTGTCAAAATTTAGTCAGGAGACATTTAAAAATTTTTTAATGCTAAATGCTTTAATTGCTATGAAATTGAATAAAACACCCAAAATTCAATGGAGGTAATCATTAAATCTTTAGTGTGTAACTTTTTGATATTATTGAACGTCCGTTACATTCAAGCCTTTGCCAAATGAGTTGCTACAAAGCTCATTAAGACTCTCTCTGTATTTCTCAGCATGGCTATGTTCAGAAGATTATGGCGTCCGGTGACTTTCCCGCGCAGAAACTCAAGTGAAGATAGTTATCTTTTCTGAAGAGTCCATCATGTTTTTTAATCCTCCATGCCATCTTTGGCTAGCAACTGCGTGGAGGAGGGGGGGCGGTCACGGAAGGCTTGTGTCATGTGGACGCGCCAACAGTGTTGTTGTCATTACTTAGAATTCTTCATGGGGGCGACAGAAACTACGCACTATAGCTTTAATTTTAGCTGAAAAGAATGTTGTATGGCTTCCATACAATGTACATCCATGCATCCAAGTTATTTTTGGACAATTTGGTTGTAAGAAACACATATTTCTGACATGAAAAAAAAAAAAAAAAAAAAAAAAAAGGTAAAAAAAACCCCAAAAAAAATTTTTGAAAAAAAAAAAAAATTTTAAAAAAAAAGCCCCCCGGTGTTTTTTCCCCAAGGTGTTTTTCCCCCCCCCCCACACAACCCCCCCCCCCCCCCCCCCCCCCCCCCCCCCCCCCCCCCCCCCCATGGAGAAACAAACGCAAACAGTCCACTGATCAGGGAGGCTACAGCAGCGAAGCCTCCAGCGAACGGGGTGAGAATGTGCATAGTTATGCCAAACTTTATTTAAAAGAACACATACACTGTAGATCATAAAACATAAAGGTTACAATACACACTGATAATGAATTAGATAAAATATGAAGAAAATAGTTACGGATCACAAAACATAACTTAAAAAGATAGTGTAAAGTGTTGATACAACTACAGCAATAATATACCATAACAAAGAATATAAAAACAGATAAACTGTAGAACAACAAAGATTCTTACAATTAAATACATAAAATGTGGCTTTATGGAGCTATGTAGAGGTCAACATACAGTTTGAATGTGTAAAAACTATGATTTAATAATAATAAGTTCTAAAGTCTAACTACTGTGTACAAAGTACCATTGTTTGTTTAGTTTCAATTTCTACACTTTAAACTTTTGTTGATGTTGCACCCAAAGTTAAAACAATGACAACATTAATATCAGTTAGATATTTTTACATCTTACACCTCCTGGTACTGTATGTCCCTATAATATTTCTATATGATATTCCTGCAGGAGGTTCAATTGAGTCTCTATTGAGCCCTCATGTAACTTTAAAGCCATGTTCAAGAAGTGACTTAATTTCTTTGTGTTTTTAGTTATTTAGGATCTTTTTCTTTTACTTGTGTAAAGCGTCTTTAAGTATCTTGTAAAGTGCTCTATAGATAAAATATATCATTATTACTTATTTATATATTTTTTCCATGTGGGGAGTTTCAGTTGAATGTTTTTATCTAAGCTTTTTGAATGACTGGTTCACCCCCAAAATATAATCTTAACGTTTGACATTATGATAAATACACTTATTCAAGATTTTGTAGGGGAGTTAGATGAAAAGATTGATACCTCCCGCTCCCACATCATGGGGCAGTATTGTGTGAATAAGCATAGTTCCCAAAAGGTGGAACTATTCCTTTAATTGTATTTAAAATTACTATATTGTACAACAAGACACAGTTACTTATTCTCTAGGTGCCTTTTTCCAACACTTCATTGAACCTACATGATGATTACACAAAGTCAAATATTTATTCATTACATGGAATGACCTCTTGAAACAACAATTTTAAATGTAATCCTGTGAGTTTGATCAACTCTAGGCTGGACTCACCTGTGGGTCCGGCACAGTTTAAGAGGTTAACATGACTCTGGGGGCGACTGTATGTGTATGTTGTATACATAATGAGTATTTCCGCAGGGCACAGTATGTCTCCAGTAACACACCTCTCATATTACATTACTCCCTCTGTATCCCTCTCTGTCACCCCCTGTGAACGCAGCCAGCAGCATCCAGAGAATAAAGAAGAATTCCTCCCTCAGTGATCCCCAGCCTCCCCCGTACCAGGACGAGGGCTCGGCGCCGCGCGTGTCCTCTCGTTCCCGCTCGGAGCGAGGCGTCCGGAGGGGGTCGTCCCCCCAGCACTGCGACAGTCCCCGCTGCTCCAGCGAGGTCAGTGTGGACCAGGACACCGAGAGCTACCTCAACAAAGGCTGTGGGGAGGACATTCCCAGTGACAGCACCGCTGTGCTGGGACCAGAGGTGAGAAACTTAAACTTGTTTAAGAGGAAAACAAATGTACCAGCATTGATGCAGTCTCTACTGGTCCTACAGAATATCTGGTTACACTTTACATGAAGGTGTCTACATAAGAGTGACACTGTCATGAACGTGTCATAAACATTATAAAAAGTCATAAACGTTTATGACATAACGCTTCTTTTAGGAAGTGTCATTCGGTTTTTGTCATGACAAGTTAGGGTTATGGTTAGGGTTCATGTGTCATGACTGTGTCATGACAGTGTCATGTGTTCATGACAGTGTCATGTCACTCTTATGTAGATACCTTCAAGTAAAGTGTTACCGAATATCTTAATACCAAGTCTGACTCAGATTCCAGAATTAGAACTCCTAAGGATCATTATATTTGTTAATTTTTCAATACTACATCTGGGAATTCAATGGGTGATTATTTTTTTTAACATAAAAAACGTCTGATTCTACAGTGACTTTAAAAGTACCATTTGCTGTGTAGCTTAATAATGTATTGTTTTATCAAGGAACTTGAGGGGCATTCAGAAGCACGACTCTCCATTTTTTTCACCTCTCTTTTTATTGCAAAGCATTTCAAATTCAATTTGATATAAGACTGCTGCGGACATAAATAGTGAATAAATAAATTAACTTACCTAATGCTATTCAGGAAGAGGATGAAGGTCCCTCTAACACTTCAGATTCCGTTCTCTTTTATACTCAGCTTTTTTTCTTCCTTCACTACTCCTCTGATTCTCTCTTTCCTCCCTCAGGACGGCTCTGGTTCTCAGCTCCCTACAGCCTACGAGCCAGAGCCATTTGCCAAATACGGCACGCTGGACGTCGCTTTCGAGTACGACTCCGGTGAGCAGTGGTTGGCCGTCACAGTCACCGCGGCGACAGACATCCCTGCTCTCAAACAGACGGGCAACATTGCGTGGCAGGTCCACCTGGTCCTGCTGCCCACCAAGAAGCAACGGGCCAAGACGGGCGTGCAGAAGGGTCCGTGTCCAGTCTTCACGGAAACATTCAAGTTTTCCAGGGTGGAACAGGAGGCCCTGGGGGACTACGCTGTTCGCTTCCGCCTGTACAGCATCAGGCGGATGAAAAAGGAGAAGGTCCTGGGAGAGAAGGTGTTCTACCTGACTAAGCTCAACCTGCAGGGCAAGATCGCTCTACCTGTCACCCTGGAGCAGGGCTCTGAACTTACAGTGAGAACACTGTGAATTTCTATCTTGCACTGTGCATAGTTTCATCTGAAGCATTGAGATATTGGTTTGACAATGGTCTTGCAATGCCAGACCTTCCTCCACAGCGTTGCGGAGGAGGGTCTGGCTAGTCCCCACAGTATTCCGGGATGGGAGAAAAACGTGCTCTGGTTTATCGGCATTTCTTTAAACCAATCACAGTCGTCATGGGTGGCACTAAGCGCCGGACAGAGCCACGGTGCCGCCGCAAAATAGCCTCGGGAAGGAACTTGTTTTGGTGGAACGTGTACGTTCAAAGGTTGTTTTAGTCCTGCAACAGAAAACTCAGATTGGACAGATAGTTTAGTTAGCTGTTTTAATTTACCCTGCAGAGATCTGAGGAGCAGTTAAATAAATCCTCATAAATCGACCAGAGTTTATAATTCCAATGTGGAGGAAGGTCTGGCAATGCGAGACTATCCTGGAGGGAACATAAGTATCTGTAAATTTCATGGCAGTCCATCCAGTAGTTTGTCGAGACATTTTACAAAAAAAGCCACACGTCAACCTCATGGTGACGCTAGAGAAAAAGTCAGAGGATTACCAAAATCAGTAGGGTTCATTCTCTGGGGAACACAAAATTCTGTACAACATTTTTAAAGGCAATCCATCTAATTTGTATTGGGATATTTCTGTCTGAACGTAAATGGTGGACTGACATCCCTAGAGCCAAGCTGCTAATGTGGCAAAAAAGTTTTTATTTAAAAAGATTTATGTAATTTGGTTACCTGATTCTCCTAGATGAGGGATGCCCTTGGAATGTCTTATTTTTTGGTTATGGCCTAAAACCAAAGACTTTGTACGATCTGTAAAATATCCCGCTGAAGCTTTCCCTCTTCTTTCTTTGTGTTTCATCTTGCCAGGGTTGCGGCTCTGTAGTGAGCGTGTCTCGCAGTGCAGGAGCTCTGTCCTATCGCTCTACTGAAGACTCGTCCTTGCCAGAGATCCTCCTGGGTCTCCTCTACAACTCTGCCACGGGACAGTTATCTGCTGAGGTCATCCAGGGAAGCCACTTCAAAACCACAGCGTCTGATAAACCCGTCAGTATGTACAAAAGCTTCCATGTTAAATCGTTTCATTCTTGGGTTTTGTGCCAGCTTGGAATGAGGTGCTGAGTGACAATGTCAATTTTCCTTTCAGTGAAATTCTCCCTTGTAATGTTGTTTCGCCAACGTGTGCTGATAGACTAAGCAATTGTTTCGGCAAAACAGATGGGCAAGACTGCCAGCAGCATGTAACAAAAACTAATTGTGCACCATTACATTTAAATGTTTCCTGGCAACAGTACTAGCTTTTTTTTTAATAACGGAAGTGATTAAAGCCATAATGCTGAAGCAATTGCTGCTTATCAGAGTTCCCATGAAAGCTGACCTTCTGGTGTGTATCTTCAAACTGTTTCCTCTCTTTCTTCTTTCCAACTTTGTGTGCCGTGGTGCGTGCCACAGATGGTCT
This sequence comes from Perca fluviatilis, assembly GCF_010015445.1. Classification (NCBI taxonomy): domain Eukaryota; kingdom Metazoa; phylum Chordata; class Actinopteri; order Perciformes; family Percidae; genus Perca; species Perca fluviatilis. The sequence continues at coordinate 24,191,775 of NC_053129.1, read as the reverse complement.
GTTCTGTTGTATAAAACACTTCGTAGGGGGGCAGCTTTATATCATGAGAGGTAAGTCAGCAGTGAATTACGTGAAATCTAATCAGTGTTAGAAATATTTGAAATATGCAAACAGTATGTTTTAAGGTTTTGCACATATTTGGTTCATTGGATGAAGTTTTATCAGTGCGTAAATAAAAAAATATATATATATTTTCTTACTTACCTCTTGTGGTACACAGCCACACAAAGTTTTGGTTTTATTTTTCCTGTTTGTGGTGCTATCAGCACTGACAAATTCCATTTCCTTCAAAAGATAGTTTAAAATTCTTCTTTGCCTTCTTGCATAGGGGCACTCTCATGTAAATGTGAAGCCACGGCCTGGAGACAGAAAACAGCTAGCCTGGCTCTGTCCAAAGGTCAAGAAAATAAATGACTTGACATTTTATAGGTTAGTTGTTGTACAGACATTAAACAAATACAGGAAATATAAGCAACTATAATTTATAACATGTCATCCGTGAGCTTTAGAGGAGCGAATAGGCTGATTTTTCCAGTCTAAACTAAGCTACCCTTCTCCAGCCTGTAACTTTAAATTTAATGGAATTATTGTCCTTATTACTCTGAATAGTCCAGACCTCATTGTGAACAGATTTTAGTACTTGAAAATTGTCCACAGTCATCAATCTGGGCAAATAAAACTGAAACTATCTTCATGGCTAGATACCAGCGACTCTGCTTCCAGGGATTAAATTGTTCGGTAACACTTTAAGTTTTCTACATAAGAGTGACATGACACTCACATGACATTGTCATGACACAGTCATGACACATGAACCCTGACCCAAACCCTAACCATAACATAACCATAACGTGTCATGACAAAACCGAATGACACCTACTAAAAAAAGAGTTATGTCATAAACGTTTATGACTTGTTTATAATGTTTTATGACACGTTCATGACAGTGTCATGTCAGTCTTATGTAGAAAAGTTAAAGTAAAGTGTAACCAATTGTTCTTTCATTAGAGAAGAAAGACGTACACCTATTTAAAACCTCCGCTGCACAGTTAGTTCCATTACAGATATCCCACCACTTGATGGCACTCTCTCACCGTTCTCCCACACCCTTCTTTCAGACACCTACGTGAAGCTGACCATGCTGGACTCCAAGGGGAAAGAGATGTCCAAGTGTAAGACGGCTGTGTGCCGCGGCCAGCCCAACCCCACCTACAAGGAGACGTTTTTGTTCCAGGTGGCGCTCTTCCAGCTGTCCGAGGTGTCCCTGGTGTTGTCTGTGTTCTGCCGCCGGAGCAGCATGAGGCCCAGGGAGAGGCTGGGCTGGGTCTCCCTGGGCCTCAACAGCACCGGCGAGGAGCAGCAGGCCCACTGGACAGAGATGAAAGAGGCGGAGGGACAGCAGGTCTGCCACTGGCACACACTTACCGACACATAGGAGGGCGATTTATGCAGAGTGACATTAACAACATTCCCTGGCTGGTCAGAGTTTTGGGGGAGCAGGAAGCACCTTGTGAGATGTGAGATGTGTGATATGTGTGTGTGTGTGTGTGTTGCATACAGGTGTGAGGGCAGGCATGGGTTTCCTGCCAGAGACTGCATGAATACCCTTTAATCTGCCACTTCTCTTTGAGGGCGACAGACTGACTTTATTGGTGGAGGTGTAAGCTCTAGCACCAGCCTTTTTAATGACAGAAAAAGGCAGTGGCAGACTGAAAATTAATGACATTATAATTACCGAACTAACCAAGAACACAAGGAGGTTTTCCAGTAATTCTGCCTAGCGCAAGATATGCATGTACACTGACTGTTTACTGTTTTTGAATCTTGGACCAAAGAGCTCGGTCCATGACTAGCGGACACCTCCCTGTCTCTCCTGGGCTTCTTTGGACTTCCGCTGCCACCAGCATACCAGACATTTCTCTATCAGTCATAGCCATTGACAAAAGAGAAGGCAATGAAAAGACTGTTAATAAGGGCCTACGACATGCTGCAACTATGCTTACAAGCTATGCTTTGTACAGTTTGTTTACATGCACATGACATTATGCAAGATCCATTCATAGGTTTCCCCTTTTATGTTTTTGGATTATCAGTCAAATGGTTTACCAGATTTATGGGTGTCTCTCTGGGGTATGTAAGACAGCTTTTTTTTTTTTTTTTTAAATGTGGTCTGGCATAACTCGGTACACTATGCATCTGACGCCACTATAAACGAGAGGGATGAAATTCTGTCTTGCGCTCGCTGAGTCTCTTACAGAATTGGACACAGCTCTGCATGCCAATGGTATCAAAGAACAGCTTCCTTTCCTGTGTAATACAGATTGAGCCTGTTTCACCATTCAGCCTTCTGACAACTCAGCCATGTTCATTCATGCAGAAACACGGTGCTTCCCGCTGAGGAGGAATATGCAAAAGCCTGCGCGGTCCAATAATCCTGGCTGTTTCCATGAGGCCGAGAGAACAGTGTAGACTGTGAAGTGAGTTGGAGGGGCAAAATGAAATTGCAGTATAAAAAAAAACTAAAGAAATACGTAAATCATATTTTCTGATTACAAAGTGAATGGATGAGGGATTATTAAATACAAGCTAAAATAAATGAAAACATTGTCCAGAAGTGTGAGAAATCTGGTTATACCTGCACTGTTTTCATCTGGAACAAAGCTAATTTTTAGCCCTCATCAGAAAAGAAAAGCTATGAGTCAGAAAAATCCCCCCCTCCCCCAAAAGACTACTGAAGACCACACAGCCACACCCCATGTTTCAGTCAGAAGTATGAAACCCTCTCTCCTCTTTCCTCTGGCTTGAAGCCAAGGGCTATGGGATGCATTTTTCTTTCTCATTGACCCAGTGAACCTCTCCTCTGGGTTAAGAGTGTTGCAACCACACCTCACCCCTTCAGTTCTCTTGAGGGGCAAAAGTTCTACAAATTAAATTTTTTTATTCATTATAAGATGAATTAAAACCAGATGTCTAGCATTCCTGCCAGATGAACAATTGGCTTTTGATTCCAGAAACGGAAATAACAGCACGGCACGGAGTGCATTCATCCCAAGTTTGGCTTGCATTTTGCACAATTTGTGCATTACCAGCATTTACAACCACTGGCGGAATATTTTTTACACTTTGGGAAAAGACTAATACCGCTCTCATGTCTGTCTGATAACTATGAAGCTAACAGTTAGCTTACACTTACAGACAGCAGCCGGTTAGTTTAGCACGAAGACAGGAAACGATTAGACAGCTAACCTGGATCTTGTCAAAATCCGCCTACCAGCATCCATTGACATGCATCTTGTTTGTAGTTTTTACATTTCGGTTGTTACGGATTAAATCATTTGTCATTGCACAGGGAGTTAACAGTTATGTACTAGACTATTTCTCAGTCCTGACCAGTAACGCCTGGCAGTTTCTGCTGGTTCCCGTCCAAGAAATAGTCCGGCCCATAACCCCCCGTAAAAGGGCTAATTGTACACATTGGTTTTAAATGGATTAAACATATAATGTGTTATTTTATGAGCTTTAAAGGTGCTGGTAGGCGGTTTTGTTTCCTTTAGACAGAGCCAGACCAGCCATTTACCCGTGTGTCAAGTCTTTATGCTAAGCTGCCTAGCTGCTAGCTTCAATTTCACAATGCAGACGTCACTATTTTCTCATCAAGCAAGCTATCCCTCTGTCAAAAAAAAGAAGCAAATAAAACCCCATTTCCAAAAGGTCGAACAAATTCTAAAGCTCTGATTTACTTTACTTATTTTAAGACATTATCAAATAGTCAAAGTGTGCAGGAATGTGTTTTGTAAATATGGAGAAAATAATGAGGCCATAAGTCAGATAATGTTTTATCAATGTTGAGTTTTTATTTCCATTAATCTGGCCTTCAATGGTATGTTTGACACTGTCATCAGTCATCATCATCATCATCATCATCATCATCATCATCATCATCAGTCTGGCACAGCGCAAGCAGCGTTGCAGGTGGCTGGAGCCTCTCACAAAGTGGTGGATCAGACCCAGGAGCACATAGTTTCACAACTCCTACCACCTAGCAGAGTGACTGCGGCCTTCCAGGGAAATGTATCCGATCTGATCCACGGAAAACCAGCTGTGCCACAGACCCTAGAGGGGGGAAACCAGGGACTGGAGGTATGGGAGGTTCTGACTTCCAAAATACCAGCTGATCCTATTTATGCCCCAGGACAGGTTTCATCAGCCAGGTAATTACGAGCCCCCGAGCTCCAATAAAAGGTGTTCAGGTGCGACGAGGTTAGGTTTTTCCAAGTCTGGTGCAGCAGCTGTGTACATTTGGATTTGTTTTAGCTGTATTGCTATTTTACACCTGTGCAATTAGGAATTTGGCTCTTCATTTGTCCCTTTTAGCTAAACATGCTGAACAAATATTATTATATTTCACTGGAGGGGCCTGAGAGCAGCAACAGCAGCAGAAGCAGCCACCTGGAGCAGGTAGAGATTTGTCTTCAAAGACAAGACTTTACTGCGTGTCCACCGACTGTTGCAGAAGCTCAGTTTGTGACATTCTGTTACAGGTGGAGCTTCCTAAGAACCAGGTCATCTGCCTGAGTGCTGCTCTCAGGTCAGTCAAGCATTCAGTGGCACGAGCTAGTTTTCCTTGGCAATGAAATAAGCTGACGGCTCTATCAGGTTGGGACCTCTTTGCTATAAGGAATAATAAACTACAATGTCTTGTCATTTTATTGAATGTCATTTTATTGAATGTGTCATTATCAGTTTAAAAAATCTTTTTTAATAATATATTCAATAAATATACAGGAACCATGGACTTACGAGAGTTTTTGTTTCATAAAAGCATCCTCACAGTTTTTCTAGGTCACACCTTTTTAGGCCAATCTTTTGTTCAAATTACAGGAATTAGGTCTGGTCAAATAAAGGACTTTGGATTCATAATACATGATGGGAAGGGCTCGAATGATCAACTCCTAAATAACTAATAAAGTACCATGCAGAGTGGATATGGGTGTGCCAATCTGCATCCCTTTAGCAACCACTCCCACTGTGCACCCTGCAAATGATGCTGTAAAGCAGCAGACATCGTACCTATTTGGCAAGGAAAACATTCATCAAGCAATGGTAAAAAAACAAAGTGAAACCAATATGGCGACACTGTAAAGTGACCTTTCTGTCTGAGCTGGGGAAGTTCTATACAGGGGGCTGTCGTGAACATGGCGGGACATATCTAATACTTCTGTCGCACAGTCAGAGCTGGCAATATATAAAAGAGAATAGTTGAAATGTTGGCAAACATGCTTATTTGCCCTCTGGTGGAGAGTTAGATAAGAATATCTATTTATCTTTAGATAGCTAGCCTTATATCTAATATCTATTAGATATAAGGCTAAACGTTACAGCCTGCAGCCAGTTAGCTTAGCTTAGCACGAAGACCGGAAACAGGGAAAGGCTTTTCATTTTTACACATTGTTTTTTGTTCGGATTAAACAAACAAGATGTTAATTATTGAGCTTCAGAGGTGCCGACAGGCAGATTTTCGTACATTTGGACAGAGCCAGGCTAGCTGTTTTTTTCAGTCTAACCAGACAGATTGGAGAGAGAGGTAAAGGTAGGGCTTAGAAGCGTGCGTCAGTTACCGATAACAATAGAGTACTTCATTTGAAATAATACTTCTGCATTTTATGCTTTTATTTTTTATCAGATGCACATTTGAACATTTTTATGGCATCTCGGCAAGCTGAACAAGTTGTCAAATACGCCGCGCTTGACTTCACCACACCACAGACGGTAGTGGGCCTGTTGCATTAAATCAAAGTACGCTTGCCAACAAAACCCTACAAAGTAAATTTATTTCTATATCTGAGTAAAAAAAAAAATCAAATGCAGGTATCGTTTGGAGAAGTTTCCATACCACTTGGTACTGGGTTATTATAGTCATCGAGTACCGATACCCAGCACTAGATGTACATCTTCTCATCTAACTCCCCGCCTGAAAGCAAATAATTGTATTTCCTAAAATGTCAAGATATTCCCTCTAAACATTTTTTTTTTACCAATCCTAATAGTACATTTAATCTTCTTTATAATTACAACCTTAATTAGACATCTAAAATTTTTTTGTTGATTTTGGCAGCTGTGATTATTGAGTTTGTTGCACTTCTGTAAGGGACATTGTAACCATTGATTGGTTAATATTATTACATTTAAACATGACTACTTCAACCTCGGACCAATTTTACAAACATTAGTAAACACCCTATAGCATAAAAAACAGGCCATTTTAAACACTCATCAAAGAGTGCAGATCCTGTAAGCATAACAAAATGGTGGATGGTTTTCATGACAAATTTGAGGCATTATGGTGACCGCTGAAGTAAATTCCTTCTTGAACACGTAACACTACTAAACATGATTGGGCCAACCTGTTAAACTCTTCAGCCGAGGTCCTGTCTCTATGTCAGACTAACGAGTCTGTGTTTGATCTTCCACAGGCAGAGATTCTGGAAAATGTTCACCGACAGAGATTTACACATTTAAACGACATTATTTAAAAAAAAAAAAAAAAAAGATTGTTCGGTAAAATACTTCTAACCATCAGTGCTTCTCTTACAGTACGTACATGTACCAGAAGTACAGTTTGTAACTGTTAAATGAAAAACAAAAAATAGCCAAAGCCATGTGATGTTGCCACTTTTGCTCTCCCAGCTGAAACTGTCCAAAGGCTGCTGGGCCAAACGCTGCCCGACATCAGTGTGACAGTGATTCAACAGATAGCTCCACTGTCAGGTAGAGTTTATCGTGGGAGAGTTTCTGTACACTGTGTACAACCCTACTCTTTCCTCAGCAGGCCGTTAAGAGGTGCAAATGACATCTGTAGTGGTTGATGATGGCGCATGATTGAAAAACCTAAAAAAGTAGGAGTGACATCCACTGAAAAGGCTTTTTTTTTTTTGTTGGCAGTGGTCCCTTTCAGCTTTCACTCTGTAAATATTCAGTAGAGTTGTGGATTAGTCCACCAAGCCAACAGCTTTTAAGGTTAACTTGTCTGTCCCCCCCGGGCAAAACCCTAACCCCAAACTTTCCTTCTGTGCATTTCTCTGGCAGTCCATCCATCCATCTTCATCACTGCTCGCAGAGGGAGCTGCTGTTCTTTTAAATACTTCCAGTCCTTCAATCCTCCCTACTTTTGGCTCTTTGCTGGGCCACTCAGCCCGAAGCTAGATGAACTTGAAGCACTTGGTCTTGTCATGGGGCAAACGAGTCTTAAACAGCACAGAGTCTACGCGAAACTGCGTGTACAGCAGTGGCATGTAGCCGTACACCTTGACGAAGAAGTTGATGCACTTGTGGCGTTCGTGGAAATGCGAGTCATCGTGTGAAAGGGCCTGAGGGCAGCCGGGACAGCGGAAAGTCCAACGCGATGTTACCTAAGATGGACAGAGAGACAGTCTGTATTTCATTTGTGCATGTGGTGCTTCACAGCACCATGCTGCTGTAGGATGAATGACGTTTGATTTAGGCATTAACCAGTCGCTAAACCACTGAACAGCAATTGTCCCATCGTATCTTAGCAACGGCAACGAGGCACAGAAGTTCCATCAAGCTTTGGACTCCACATAATAAGAGCGCTACTTGGCATTTACAAAATTAGGAGGGTGGTGTCTTTATTTTAGCCTTTTCAAAAACAAAAATGCGAGCAAATGTGTAAGGAATGAATTCAACAGTTTGTCTGCAGCAACTGTTAGCATGTCCAGCAAACTAGTGTATTTTACCTACAGTAGTAACTAATCGTTACTTCCAAGAGCACAGAGCATTTCATTAGGTAATTACATTAGTTTGCAGGGTTTATAGTTAAGCACTTTTCTGTGTAGCATTTCCTCACTGTGTGGAAGCTGGGATATTAGCAGCTCTTTATTGGATTTGGGGAAGTCTAGACTCCGGCAACCCAAGCCAAACTCGTTATCAGAGATAGCGTTAGGTTTGCCAAAACACATCGGCCAATCCTCATCCTAAAAGCTTTTTCTCTTACAACGCTAAAAGTCAGAACATACCATTTAAAAAAAAATATGAACACGCTAAGCATATTTTATTTTATAATTACATAACAGTCTGATCTGATTCATCTGATATTATTTATGGTACTAGCACTAACTAACTCTACACTACAAAAACAATGCGGTTTCTTTATTTCATGGATCATCAACTGGTGGGAATGCTAACTTTTTGCCTGGGACCATTTAGCACGATATCACGTATGTAGCCATCAAGTTCGTAATTTAGACCCTCTTTACAAGTCGGAGGTGGTTTCAAACCAACTCCGGGAGCTAACAATAACTTTATTAGCTCGACAGCTACAGCTAGCAACAGTCATGCTTGTGTTAACCACTGTCCAAAATCAAAGACCCATTGGTTTAAAAAGTATTTCAAGTGGTAATTCTCATGCAATTATAAACTGCATTCTGTATGTGTCTCACAAAAGGGGGCGGGGCTTAGCAAATGGTAAATTAAAAAAACATAAACGAAGGGAAATAAAATCCCTAAAACTGAGTTTGAATGTTTCAATTCATCACCAGTGATCCATAAAAACTGCTTTTTATTTCCTGTTTTATTTGGGCTAAAAAGAGAAATATATACTCCATTTGGGACTCCACGTTCAAACTTGCCCCAAATTCATTATTCACAAGGCTTATTCCTAGCTGCAAATTGCTGTCATGCAACACCCTCCATCAAAGCTGTCCTTAATTCCCCTCTGAAACACCTCTGAATATTAACACCCTACTAAATCAAAAAAGAACTTCAACTCGGGGAGCGCAATAACATTTCTGCTCCAACAGCTTCCATGGCTTGATTGCTATAATTATTTGTCTAGCCATAAATATGCACTCCGGTAATAAATGTCCTTCCGATAAAAATCCAGTGAAAGAAATCAGGCGTAACACACCGATTCGATCTTGTGTTTTTGATTATCATTTATGTGGAATATTGGATATGTCAGTTTGAGTAATGGCACGGCTAAGTGGACAAAAATATAAATACACGGTGCCTGAGGGAGACACAAAGCTTACGGATGCTGAGCAGAGCGCAGCCGGACTGGATGCTGTCACTGACCTTGATGGGTGGTTTGCGGGTGATGTGAGAGACCAGGAAGTTCATGGCGATGTCCTCGCAGTTTATGTACTCGTCCACCATGTCCCTGATGGCTTGGGGCATCACGTAGGAGTACAGGTAGGCATAGTACTACAACAATAAAAACACGCAGGGGAACAAGTGAGCGATATGGGTATGAGACAGCAAAAAGAGAATTTTGGCTGAATGTTGTAAGTAATTTTTTTTTGGAGGTACAACTTCTGACCTTATGGAAGAAAGCAGCTCCTGTCAGGACCATGGAGAGCTCACAGGAGTAGTTGGAGTTGTACAGCCAGGACTGATGGTTCACGTCCCACGCATGATACCTCCCGGGGAAACCCACGATGCGATCTCTGGCCTCACGCCACACTCTGAGAGACACCACCAAACACAAAGTCAAGAGAATTCCTCATTTTCAATCAATTAATTCAAACTTGACTGGGCAGAATTAATAAATGTTTTAAGGCTGAATTTTTTATTGTTGTTAATTGTCACTTTTTTTTTATGATTATTAGTTCGGTTTCTGAGTGACTGTCCCTGCACATGCAACCCTTTTGAATCCATCTGTTTCAACTCGTCATCTATATAAGCAATGTGACAACTATTTGAGTCTCGGGAACAATCAAGTAACCATTCTGTTGTCTTTTATTATAGTATATTTAAAACCAAAATGTCACTCTTGGCTCAAATGTTCACATTAGCCCAGTAACTACAGGAAAGTCTTGGACAAAAAAAAAGCTGTTTCAGTTTATCAGATTAGATACTTGGAATTCCTTCTACAGATGCTGAAAATGTGAGAAATCTCAAAAAGCAATCTACTGCCTCAAATGAGCTCATGTGAGACCACTTAAATGTGTAACACACTCAGCTGCTGCGTAATGTTTCCTCTTTGGCGAGAGTGGATGTGAGGAAACATTCCTGGGTAATTCTGGCAGAGTTTGAGATAATTCATGACAAATGACCCCCTACACACATATAGAGCCAATTTTTGCCTGCCTGGACAAGCTGCTACAGCACCAAGCTGTAGATGAGTCTGGGAGAGGGAGGGGTGGTACACAAGAAAAAACCTTAACATGCTCCATTAATTGGTTTAAACATGGCCTTCACATTTGGCTTATCGAAGTACAGTATTAGCAAATGAATCATAAATACAAGGCACTGGCAGCATGTTTCTCGGTTATTTTCACTGCTTCAGTCTCAAGTGGTTGGTTCAGTTTCTCCTTCTAATTCAGTGTTTTCAGGAATGTGATGCTTCTTTTTTTAAACATTTTCACTTCTCACTGGAGACAAAGCTTTCCCTTCTAGATTACTTATTTTATCCAACTTTCTTCACAGCACTTCTCCTGAGAAAATAATTATATCTAGGGTTGCAACCTATTATTATTATCAAACTGTTAAATCAATTGCTTCGTCAATGCAGTGCTTTTTAAAAAGGTGAGCACTTATGCGAACAACTATCACTGTATTTTTAATTAATTTAAATTAGTAGAGATCTGTTTTCACTTTGACAATAAAGTTTTAAAAAAAATCTACATTTAATCAACTTTGATTCAATCTTGAAAGGCGATGAAATACTTTTGATTTTAAACGGAAAAATGTCAAAAGGTAATAACAAGTGCCTATATGTTACCAGAGCCGAAAGGGACTACAAATCTTGTCTATAGGGTAATTCTCTTGTATATGAATCCTTAGAGCCTCGTGCATTCTGTCACCATCACTGACCTGAACCCGAACATGATCTCATCATGGCGAAGATGAGCATCATCATCAATCGACAGAATGGCCTCGGTTTCCACGGCGTCCCAGGGAAGGAAGCGGTTGTTGAGGCTGTTCTTTTCTGTGCGGACTACCTGCAGGCGCAAGACAGGATTCTGCTCAGCAACATTTCTGTCAGCCATTTTTGTAAGTAGTGATACAACTACTCACAGCAACTCCAGTTAGTATAGTTAAGTACATTTTAAGTAATGCTACACACAGAACATTTTGTACTTCTACCTGACCTTAACTGCACTAATCAATCTACTCTTTAGTCAAATTAATCTGAGCACAGAAGTATTCTATACATGGGATGACATTCCATCCACGTGCCATAAAGAAACAGTAATAATATAATCTTAGTGCCAGATAGCACCAAAGACTTTACCAGCACTGACTAATTAGAATCTATTCTTTAGTTCCTCTATTACAGCCTACCACGTATCCCCATCACAAACTAATGATGTGAATATGAACCACATTAATAGTTTATTTTCCAGGACTAATTCAAATGCACAAATTGTATTATTCATGGCTGTCAGACTTCTTCACGTCTTTTTAGTAAAGCTGCTGGTAATTTGTATGGACTCCTGTGGAGTTTCAAAGAGGCACTGATCCAAACAGCTCAATGTAATGTAGTTCAGCAAACCACCACCTCTGACACGGGTTACTTTTTTGCACTTCAGAGAGACAGGATGAGACGGAGAGGTTTTTCTTACAAAAGAAACCAACACCATGTACATGAACATTTGTTGAATTGGAGGATTTTTCTGAAGGTGCACTCACCACAATCGGCAGACCGATGTCTGGCCACAGCAGGTCATCTGAAGGAGGCTTGGGTGAGTTCCACACCACCACTACCTTGTTGAGGTACGGCAGTCCATTGAGCCTCTCCAGAGAGTTCATCAGCACCTCCTCCCTCTCATAAGTCAGCATGACCACGGTGAATTGTTCTCGGGGCACATTCCCTCCAAGAGCTGCCTGAAACTCCTTCCCCGAGCCTCCCGTACCTCCACCGATAGGCCTGAAACCAGTACCTGAGCCAAGGAATTTGGCTTCAGAGGGCAGCACAGGGTCCAGAGGAGTGTGAGGGAAGAGATGGAAAGGACCCGGGGCCTGGTTCCAAGCTCTATAGGTGTCTGCAGCTGTGTATGTGAAGTTGCGGAGAAAGCGTGGAGAGGCGTAGGGGGGTTCTGTCTCGACAGGACCCAAATCCAGATCACCGTTGTCAGCCAGGTTGGCATCAGTTCCTGCCAGCTTCCCGGCTTTGTGGGGAATCTCGTGGACGGGCTCTTCTTTGATGGGTGCAGCAGGGACCTGGATGCTGGTTCTGATGCTGGCCAGGAGGGTGTTAAGAACATTCTCTGAGGTAGAGAAGTAGGTCTCCCACAGAAAGCGGCCCTGCCGCCTCATAGCCAACATGTCATTGTCTGATAGGCTGCGCAGCAGGAAGTGTAGCTCTGTGACACGAGGCTTGGGGACTATAATGGCAGCTTCACTCCATCGAATAAACTGGTGATATGGAAGTCTGGAGTGATCCCCCAATACGACTGGGATGGTCCCTACCTCTAGGGCCTCAAAGAGCCTCATCCCACAGCCTGCTGAAGCCACCAGCTGTCCATCCCCTGGAGCAATCACCAAGCCAAATGTTGAAACCTTGAGCACCTCCAGCCTGTCCTCCCTCTCTCCACAAAGAGCCCACTCCGTTGGCAAACTTGGCCGTGGGTTCTTGCAGGTAAACTCCACCAGCACCTGATCCAAGTGGCTGTCCTGCACCGCCTTTAAGGTGCCGATGATGCGATCATCGTAGTCAGCTGGTGGGTCTCCTTCCATTTCCTCCTCGAAAGACTGAGGCGGTGCCTCCTGTAAGCTGCTCCTCAGCGACTCCACCCTCTCGCCCTGGAAGGTGAAGAGGTATTTCCTCTTTACAGGAACTTGAGGGGGCACTTCCAAAAAGTTTGGTTCTGTGAGGGCATGAACCAGTGGGGACACAACCAAGTCAAAGCCCTCACGGTACTGCTGCTCCAGAAAGGTGGACTGAGCGACTGCCGCCCGTCCTGTGCTCACATTATACAGGAAGTTCTGTGTCATAGATTTTCTAGAGAGATGCACCAACACATGATTGTGTCCATCAGATCTCCAGTAAGGGAGAGCTTTTAGTTGCTTCTCCAGCTCTGAAGGAGATGGCAGTGGGGAGACGGACTCCTGCAGCTCCCCTACCAGCACCAAATATAGACAGGCAATGCTGGGGTTGTCAGTTATATAAATGTTGTTCTTAACGGATGCTGCAAAAGCCTGCTTCACCAGGGGGTCAAGATAGTCCGCCCATGGATAGGAGCCCGTGTCGTAGACATACACAGGAAACCCAGACGTAAGAGGGCAGCGCGCATAGTCGAAGCAGGAGCGTAGGCGGCAGGAGCGCCCAGACTTGGGTGGTGGCAGTCCTGGGTCCTCTTTGTCTGGCAGCAGCCTGACCGGCAGTGATAGCTTGGGCTGGTTCTGGGCCATTAGTTCTTTATAGGAATGCTCTGTCTGGCTAATAACATTCTTCAGCTGCAGCAGATCCTGCTTGGCGCTGTCAATGCTGCGCTTGCAGGCCTCAATGCGCAGGTTGAGTCGGGCGATCTCCCCGTTGAGCTCCTGCCTCTTGGCCTCCAGCTGCAGCAGCTCCTCGCTGACAGACTCACGGATTCGGCACAGATCCTGCACATGTTTGGCCTCACACAGTTCACCACCAGGCCGCGGCCCAAAGATGCGCTTATCAGGACCCCCAGCTTCGTCAATGGTAGTGAGGTAGTAGTGGGCAATGAGGGGGAAGAAGACCAGGATGAAGAAGAGCATGAAACTGAGCCAGGTGAGACGCACACGCCGCAACACCCATGGCTGGCCACCGGCACCGACCCCACCACCGTTACGCTGCATTGTTGACTCTCTCAGTCTGCTCCTCGCCCCACCAAGGAACCGTTGCTATGGAGATCAGCAGCAGCCATGATACGACCTTGTCAGCAAGGCAGTGGGATGGATATTAAATCATCAAAGCTGGGCTGTGGCTCTGTCCTCCTGTAAAGCTCATCTGAGGCGGTTTGCCCCCCCTTAAGAGTCCTGTGGATATTGGCTCGAGGTTCAGCCTCCCCTGTATTCTAATATGTACTCTGATGTGTTATAGCCCACACAAACCAATGCCATTTCTATTGTGAGGTTCAGCTATTCTTCCAAATCTATGTCAGAAAACAGTTCCGCATCTGGAGAGGGGTTCCCCTCGATGGGCAACGCAGGGAGGGCATGGCTGCCCACAGGTCAGCGAGATAGCTGGGTGGGCAAGTTGCTTCTATCTGGGGTTGTGCTCATTTTCTGGCCTCTTGTCAGGAATGACTCTAGAGATGGGGGCTTCTGAAATCTTCCTCTCCTTGTCAAAACAGGCACCTGGGAGAGAAAAATTGAAACAAAAGATTAAATAATTATCTGTAGCAAGATCAAAGTGACTTTAAGTATAAGAAAGAATGAGCTGCATTAAATAGATTATTTGAGGTGGAGCCCACAAACATAGTCTTAGTTTTATGTTGTAAATCATCTTTTTCGTGCACCTATCAAAACTTATGACCGAGAACTGCAAGCTGCATTTAGTGAAGCAAAGCCATTAAATATGGCCAAGACGTTGGTGACTTCTTCATTTTGCACTAAAAGTGACCGTCTTGTTTGTCGTTACAGAAACAAGAGGTGAAAGGATGCAGGGCACTAAGGTAAGGTCCAGTAGCATTTATTTATAGTCAGGCTTTCCATAGTCAGCCACTGTAAAGGTTTCTTTATGAAGCAAGACTGCAGCTCATCCTTTTTTCCACTGCATTATGTGCATGATTGCCTAGTCCAGGAAAATAAATCATCAGTGTGCTGCAGAATACCAGGGGGTATCTTTTTATTCTTTCAATTTCCTCTCTTTCCAAGTCACACAGAATGAGCACAAAACAGGGGAGAGCCATCACTAGTAAACTACACACAGTAGGCAAGCCAACACCACCAGCACCTCCAGCAAATCTCATTAAAGGCCTCCTCCTGCATCCCGACCTCATCACGGACTCAAATTACTGAACATCCCTGATAACAGTACATCTTAGAAAGTGATGTGGAATTATCTTCACTGGCTCAGAAGAGAAAAAGGGCTCAGGCTGTCACAAAGGAAACCAGCTGCACCTTCTGATGCAGACTGTATTCCTCCCAGTATTACTTCAAAGTTTTCAAGACGTTCCAGAGTCCACTGGAGGGGAGCTTTCAGAATATAATGGCTTGTGTGTTATCTTAAGATCAATGCAAGAATATCTACAAATCCATTTTCCTCTTCAGCTCATTTTTACCCTGTTAGGTGCTGGTTAGAAAATACAAAGAATGTAAGAAAAATTCAAGGCCTCAGGAGTTGCGTTTTCAGTTTGCAGATGTTTTGAAAAGACAGCTTGAGGCTAAAATCCACAGCAAAACTGGAAGTTGTAGGAGGGCCCCTTAAAAACGCGCGAACGTCTCTAATCTTACATCATGAGCATAATCTAAATTTCAGGACAGATTGTTTCTTTCCACGAGCAGCAGGCTGTCTGCTTTTTGAGCTCTATAGCTATATCACACCACAGCACAAGCCCCAAGGATGTCAACTGATAGGCTGTGTGCCAAACAATTCTTATCAAATACAGTACTAAACTCAGAACACAGAGAACTCAGAGTGTGAGCCTTGAAAAAGCGGTGCAGCTCAGAGTGACACAGTCACAGAGACGAAAAGGAACGCAGGTGGTGTTTACCTTTTGTCGACATTAACAGCTCCTCTTGATAAGGATATTATTCCCACTACTGGTGAATAAAACCTCTATGGGTATGTTTTCATTACTGCCTACTGCCTGGTTAGATCACAACATAGACAGATACCATCTTAAAAACAAACAAAGAACAAAGTTAACTGAGTTAAGTAATCATTTCTCTGTGCTGCCTCCATTTGACGGGCATTTCTGATGTTTAGAGATTACTTCTCCACCGACTCTCCTGAAAAACAGCATCTTGCAAAACAGCTGGCGCGGGCGTGTGTCAAGGAGAGGAATGAGGAAAGGTACTGGCCAATCACATGACAGGCACGTGATTTCATCTTGCTTAAAGTGACCGACATCCTGCAGCTACTTGCTCCTTCTATCAGGCTGCGTGATGTGAAACCTGAAACAGTTTTTTGCTGATGAATAAAATGTCTTTTTTTAAAAAAAATTTTACATACTTTAAAACACACCTCTGTCCACATTTTTGATTTGAATGTAACACGTACATTTGAGGAGCAGACGCTTTTCTTTAAGCTTTGTCAAATAAAGTTGTGTTAGCCAGCAGCACTAAGCATGAAGCCACCTGGATACATCTGCATTTACAACATTATCACAACATTACCAAGTTACGGACCAAAGGCTGATTTGAATTATCCAATTGCCAGTTTAAATAGCAATTACAGAGCGTGCATTAGATAAAGAAGTGGAATCAACAGTGTATTATTGGCTACAAAAGTGCAGCCACAGTTAAATGAGGAAACCGAGCAATCCAGGTCAACGTTAGACAAGATGCTCTGCTACTACAAAGTAACTACAGGCCAGTTGGGTGTAGTTAGGAAGGAACATGTACAGTAAAACCTCCCAGGACATATGACCCTTTGGACGCTACCCATCATCTTGCTGCTCAGTGATGGGCCGGAGGTGCGGAGTGACCGAGTGGCGACTATCACAACAGTCTGATTAATTGCTGCATGACTGCCAGTGTCACAGGGGTAATGGCAGACAGATGTTGGCAAATGCTGTTGCTAGGCCTAATCTGGAGCCAAAAACATGCTGATTTAAAGCTCTGCCCGTGGCTGCTTCTGGGGAACAGAGCAAAACACACAGATAGAAACTAAATCCCAATTTCGGTTGTAGCTTTCTAATCTGCAGAAAGTCTCCTCTCCGCTGCAGTCATCTTAATCGTTCTGCTGTTTGCATGGAAAACACACAGGAAAGCATTGATCGCTCTGGATTTACTTTGTGGGGATCAATGATAATGCCATCATTACCTACCGCTGAGCTGCGGGGCGATTTGGTGTTAAGCACGTAAAGAGCTGCCGTTAGAGCCATTTTCACTGGTAGGCTTTAGCATGCAAGACGGCTCAAGTCTAAGAGTGAGCTATAAAATATATTTGCACTCAGAGAGTTACTGACATGCCCGTCCTTGCCTTCACCTTATACAACACAGTCTGCAGTTACAATATTACATGAAGCCGCTGGGCAATAGTCACTGTATGGCTGCACATTACACATTACATTAAATTATTCTTTTGATAGACTTTGCCATGTTGAATTACGTCCTTACAGATGATGACTAATCTCTGAGTAATATTATAGTGTAAATATTCCATTACTAACACTGAAAATCAATGCAAATGTGTTATACAATCCAGCCGTTTTTCAGAAGGCTAAATCCTGCAACACGTACAAATCAAGCGGTCTGTAGTCTTCTCAGGGGAAAGTAGAAACTACAGCACGGCCGCCTCACTGATGACCCAGATAAAAAAACCTTTTGCTCCACATGGTAAGCACTGAGCAAGCAATGACTTAGTCAGCAAATTACTGGTCAGGCCTAAGAATAACGCAGACTGAATTAGTCTAGCAGTAGGTTAAATTTGATTTAGAGGTACAGAAACTGACGAGATGCATTTAACACAAGCTTTAATAATAATCAAGATCAAGTTCTTTGATCCAGATAAGTGTGAAAGAACGATATGTTTGCAGGCACTCAGCGATGCTTCATGTTGTGATTAATAGTACCATGCAGGTCTGGGCAGAATATCTTCATCTGAAGTCAAAAGAATACCAAAGAGAGTCTCTCTGTCTCTCTCTCTCTGCACACTGGCTTTCTGAGACAGTCCTGAAATTCGTCTGTGAAAAAACAGGAAGCACAGGCCGAACTGACATCCAACTATAACAGGCTTTTTACTTGAGAACAATCAGCTCAACACACGGTCCCATCATATGTGGGAGACACGGGGGAATAGCAGATGGAGCAGCTCGTGAATTAATAAAAGTTGGAGTGACATATCCTGCAACAAAACAGAGTGAGGACGTGTTTTTTTGTTCCTCAGCAGTAGGCCTGCACGATTAATCGTTATAAAATCACGAACTCGATTCACCCATTCGCGATTTTTTATTCTTTATTTTCGGCCTTTATTTGATGGGGGACATTTTCAGCCTTTATTTTGATAGGACAGCTGAAGACATGAAAGGCAAGCAATTAGAGTTTGCTAAGAAATCATTCTGTTTTTGATACTGTACTTAAATTGGCAATTGACAAACTCCATTTCTCTAGAGACTGAAGCTGCAGCATGTTGATTGACATGTTTTAATTATGTAAAGACCTGTTCAAGAAGTTCAGATAGAGCCTGTATCAGGACCATATTTAGTTCAATGTGTTATGTCACTATTTTTGGTAGCCTATTGTACCAGTATGTACTTTATTTTCTTCATTCATTGAAGACTATGTTTACAGGCTTGTGGTGATGCGCTTGTGCTATAGCTGCCAATAAAATCTATGTTTGGTACTGCCAATTTGTTTTGTTTTGTCATGGTTCATGTGTGCAATAAACATTACACTTCGTGAGAAAAAAATCGTGGCAGAGAATCGTGATATCAATTCTAAGCTAAAAAAAAATCGTGATTCATATTTTTCCCCGAATCGTGCAGGCCTAGCCAGCAGTCTAGGAGGCATTTGACTGAGCTTTAGACAGATAGTGAGACGAACTGAGGGATTTAAGGGATGACAGAAAGATCACACAGCTTGTATTTTTAATAAGGCCCCGGCTAGCAAGGGTCTAA
Organism: Perca fluviatilis; assembly: GCF_010015445.1. NCBI lineage: Eukaryota > Metazoa > Chordata > Actinopteri > Perciformes > Percidae > Perca > Perca fluviatilis. Next base: position 24,173,062 of record NC_053129.1, on the reverse strand, counting down.
GATGTAGCAACTGCAAGTACTGAAATATTAAGAAGACTGAACTTTGATTTTTATTTTAATGTGTCAAGAAGAAACAGCTAACTTCTAATGACAAGAATGACAGTGATTTCCCAAACCACTTCAAACGCTCTCTTCCACTGCTTTATGTATGACTCACTGCTAAATCAATCTGAAAATAAATAATAAACCAAGACAAACTGTCATAAAGCAGTCTGTAATTTCTAAGACAGCCTCCTTCGTAATCAATTAGTCTGGTTGGGCTTCTGGTCCAAAGTGCAAAGACTGAATTTCCATTTTATTTAAATGGCAACTAGACTGAGAGTATAAAGCTTTGTGAGACTGTACTTAGGCACAATGGGGCTTTCAGCTAAATGCTCACATCCTCATGCTAACATGCTCACAATGACTATGCTTACATGTTGATGTTAACTTATTTAATAACACAACAATTTGCTAATTAGTACTTAAGACAAACTACAGATGAGGCCGATGTGAAAGTCATTAGTTTTGCAGGTATTTTGTCATAAACCAAAGTATGGGACAAAGTGAAATTTTAGCCTGATGATGGCGCTATATAAAACGTCAGGAGATCAAAGTTATAACAATTCTCCCCGAGGGGGATCGGTTTGTACCAAATTTCATCGCAATCCATCCAAAAGCTGTCAAGCCAATGGAATAATTTCTGTTATCCAAAGTCCAAAGTGGCTCTTCATCAGGTAAATAAGTCTTTGCAAAGCAGAAATCACCCAAACAATGTTGGACAGCAACTGGACAAAAAAGATCTGTATGTTTTTTTGCACAGTGATTGCTGAGATATTTCAATGAAAAACAAAAACGTCAACCTCATGGTGGGGCTAGAGGAAAAGTCATGGGATCACCAAAGTAGGTAAGATTCATTCTCTTGGGTCCAATGTTTTCTCAGTTAGCCTTTTAAAATTATATCAGATTAGTAAACAGAATGTGCCTTTGGAACATTGGATGAATGGTTGCTGATAATGGGCAATGTAGATATTGGATTAAAGATCAGCCACTTCTTTCTACAACAGTCGAGAACCCTTTTGCAATTATGTAAGCACATAATGTAATCTGAAAACTGCTGCCCTGGTTAAAACAAACAAACAATGCAACTGATCTCAGCTGGTATGCTGTCTGTAATGGAGTGGAATGGAAATTTCTAAGTGACCCCAAACTTTTGACCGGTAGTGTATATTATGTTTTTTAGTTGCAACTAAAGTTTACTTTTAATTTTTTTTAAAAGATACTAGTAAAAACAGAAGCATGTGAGTGTTAAATGCAAATATACACAACTCTAGCTTACTGCAGCAGTGAGCACAGGCCTCTGGAGGTGATGCTGCTGCACTTCAGAAACTCATCATGGCTTCTGGGACTGCAGGTTATCCTGATGCATTTCTCCCCTTAAGGGGCTCTGGCGCATTGTGCTTGCCGACAACACTTCAAATAATGAATTGTGATTTCATGGAGAGCATCAAGGTAGGGCACTCCCTGTGGATGTGATTGGGGGAGGGGGGGGAGGGGGGGGAGAGATGGAGGCAGCTGCAGGGGAAAGCACAGTCAGACAGCTGTGTGAGGGGAGCAGCTGTTACAGCCATGGATCACAGCTCATCTGCAGACGGCTGACTGAGCCATCTTAAGGACCCTTTTTACTTTTTTATTCCAAACATTACATAAGTGCCTGTAGTAGAGCTGTGGAGTGGTTCTCAAAAAAGGTAAATGAAAATCCAAAGCAGTAAATACCAGACAAAGGTGTCTAACTGTGTGTCAATCACTGCTCATGCACAAGCTTGTTGTCGATGTTCAAATTCTTTGGCTAAATCCTGGATCTTCACAATCCTACCTACAGCACCTTTAATTAGCAACGTTGCCAACAATAGCCTATTAGCTTCCAAGCTATCCACGGTTTCGAAAATTCTCTGACAGTTGACAAATGTATGTAGTTTGTCGCTTTATATCTTCATATAGTCGACCCTAATGTGCTTTATTGAAAACTATTGAATACTTTGCCATACAGGCCTTATTAAAGAAACGTTAAGTACAGTTATAATAACGGTATTAAACTTTAAGTACCACACCCTGTATCAGCAGTGAAAACTTTCCAGTGATGCAGGTGGGTGCTGCTTCCTGCTGCCCCTTTTATTATATAATAATGCTGAAGAGATGACAGTGAGGCCCTTGTGATCATCAGGAGTATTGGTGTGGTGACGGCCCGGCGCAGGAGCAATTAAGATCGCCCTCCATGTGGACCACCTCCTGCTCAGTGCAGAATATATGAGTGTGTTGACCTTTATCTCTCAGTGTGTGCATTAAACAGTGAGGGAAGCCAAAGAAGAAAATGGAGGCAGACAGGAAACCCACCCTTCAATGTCCTGTTTGGAAACAAACATCACACGACTCGTCTGGTGATGTGTATTTATAACTTTACGGAATACCATTATGCACGGCAGAGACAGGGAGAGATGTAGATAAACAGAACAAGACACAGAGAGAGAGAGAGAGAGAGAGAGAAGGAATGAGTTCATAATGACAGATGGGCCAGGGTGCCTTCCAACCTCCAAAGCTCCTGCAATATGACAAAGATTACACAAGAGAGCAATTCAAAAAAAAGGTGCCCATGTCCTTGTGGGATGGCACATGTTCGACTTTTAAAAGACAATCCTAGGTAAAACAAACATAAAATGTATCCAAAATTATCGTATTTATTATGCCTCACAATGGCTTTGCAGCAAGTGCTAATGTGTCACTGAAGCCATTGCTGTAAAACTGCTGTGGCATGAGCTGCGCCCACAGGGGTGAGGCGGGGAGAGACTCTCACTGTGTTGGGGAGAATTCAAAATGTGACAGCCAATTAAGAGTCAGAGCAGACGTACAGACACACAGGACTCCCCCAACAGCTCGCACGTTTCTAATGAGCTCCATCTTCCAAATATGCATTTTTGATATTTTGTTGCCTTGCCTTCGAAACTTCGCTTCCCAAAATGTCTTTGTTAGCATTGTTTTTTTGCTCCTCCCTAAAAACAAAGGACAGAGTTAGCAACTTGCAGCTGGGTTTCCTTCTTTCCTTTAATTATGGTTCAACTTGTGTCTTTTTTAAAGTCAAATATAATTGAGGTTGGACTGAATCTTTTTGAACCAAAGTGCAGTCAAAATGTCTATTTTAATGTTTAAAAAAAAACTAAAATTATGTCTGCCTCGGAATGAAAGTCTAAAGCCGCATACACATGACAAGCGATTTGCTCTCTGCGCACCGCTAGGAAGGGCGCACAGCAAAGCGCAGAGGGCGAAGCAAAGCGCAGCGCAGTTATTTGCATAGACAGTAAAAGAAATGGACTACTACGTTGCTCTGGACGGAGACCAGTGAAGGATAATAGAAGCACTTTTCCGGTGAGAGCTGAGCGTTACTGCGCAGCCTCCAACTGAGCTTGCCGACGTAAATGTGACGTGAGCAACCTGTCTGAAAGTTGTAAGTCTGGGGCGGCCTCTAGGTCACCCAGTAGGAGCATTCGCCCCATGCTGGCTGAGTCCTGCAGCGGCGCAGGGTTCGAATCCGACATACTGCCCTTTGCTGCGTGTCATCCCCCATCTCTCTCCCCCTTTCATGTCTATCCACTTTCAAAATAAGGGGAAAAGCCCCCAAAAAATTATCTTTAAAAAAAATAAAGTTGTAAGTCTTAGAGCATAGGTATATGTAAGGAGATAACATAGGCACAGGCTAATTATTGCTAACTAAAATGCTAGTTAACATAAGTAATTAAACTTGAATAGCTAATTAGTCGAAACTGCCTGCAAGCTTCTCCTACTGTACGGTAATTTCTCTACTATGCGACAGTAAGTCGCATGGTTATAACACAATCGTTAGCCTATTTTTTACAAAAACGTCTGCTACGGAGTCATAATGTGAGGTACAAGGTAATGGAGCGTTTTATACATTGTTGTGTTTCTTTAGAAATAAACAATGGACAAATAGATTCTTTAAACGCTTCAGATGTAAAGTTATTCGCTGTCAAAGTGACGTCAAAATGAATGGCAGTCAATGGAATGCTAATGGCGGGTGAGGGCTAGGTAGCATCAAAATTTCCCCGTTGCTAGGTAACGACATGCGGTTATCTCATTGGTTGCGCTTTCGAAAGGTCAGTGGCATCTAGGTCAAAGTTGAAATAATTTGAACTTGGAGCGCAGCGCAAAGCGGCAAATCTGAGCGGTGCGCGGCGCCAGGGGTAGCGCAGCGCATAGTTGGGCGCCACCGCCCTCCCCATAGGAAATCTATGGAACAGCTGGCGCAAAGCGGTTTTGCCGCCTATCACGTGTAGGCGGCTTAACAGTCCACAGAGGAGGGCAGGAAAGATAAGTGAATGTGTTTAAGTTGCAGACTGAATCTGCATTGTTCAAATAAAAATGAGGTGAGTTCAGTGAGCAGACTCTAGGCAAGATGCACAACTAATTGCTCTTGATGTGGTGTGAAAAGCAGCATTAGACTGTTTACTTGGCTTTTCCACTTCCTGCACGGTCTGGTCATACATTTAGCTTTTTAAAATTGTATTTACATATGAGCTGGATTGCTAATAAGGTTATATAATGGAATTATGAGCCTGGAGAGTTAAATGTCTTTCTAAAGTGTCTATGTGGAGAATATTTTCCTATTTCTTCTATTAGGTCTTCCACATCTGTAAAGAGAACTGCAGGGACACTAAAGCTTCGACTGACTGAGGATACTTTTGACCTGCTAATGCCACTATTGATTTGGTTTTGAATCATTTTCACTCCATCCAAAAAGGTGCAGAAAATGCCCGACAGGGTGACAGAGAGAGGAGAAAGAGAAGGGAGGAAAACAACATTTGCAGAGAAGAAACCGAAAATATAACTTGTTTCTCATGTGTGGTCACAAATAGTAAGCTTGTGTAATATTTGTGAGTGCACATGTAGCAGTTTGCGCTCTGATCCCAAAAATAAATTAGCTGACCTAGCTCTCTTGATTCATCTACACAGTTGGTGCGGATGATGAGACTCCTGAATTAATGAATTAATCAGTGATGTTGGAGCTGATATTGTTGACTGATCAGGGGAAGAAACTACAACATTACTACTACTGCTGCTATCAACATTTAACTTTCAGTAGGGAGGAATAATCTGAAACCTACACAAAGAAATGTTCCAGTACCATTTAATAGACGTAAAGTGCAAGGTCAAATATTTCCGTTTGTTCCCCAAAAGGTCCAAACTGTGGCCTGACTAAACTAGACTTGTCCAGTCTCGATTCTCTGCAGAATGGAAAAACCTTTGAAATAACACTTGGGTGAACAGCTCCTTTGCGCAGTGGTTGTGTAAAATCTCATCTTCATTTCTAAGCAGCACTGGCCGGCCAATATTTACCTAACAGTTCTAATATTCTCATATATAGGTCTTTTGAAGATGGAACACTAAAAAGACTTTTTTTGGATAGCCAAAGTCCAAACAAGCTTCTCACATCCATGTCCTGCAACATGGCACCCATGCTCCTTGTCACCAACTATATTGTCAAGCCCCGTCTTCAGAGGGAATTCTTTGGCTAAATCCTGGATCTTCACAATCCTGCAACTGGTATTTGACCTATTCATTACCAAAAATCTAATTACAGACTGCCACATGGTTCTCATTTAACCGTTCGTGTCTACATAATTACTTTAGGCAGAGATGAAAAGGGGCATAAGCGTCTGAGGCTACAAACAGGCCTGTCATACACCGTCCACCCTGGCAGAAACACATCACCTAAAACAGAAACTACAATCAGTTTAGGGATGTATTTACCAGCATTGTGTGTGGCTACTCTTTGGCTCAAGTAGTTTGTGGTTATTGCCTAAATTAATTTTCATTTTCATACTTATACCGATCTCCCTATAGCTACAGATGCTACTTTATCTCACTTCCTAAATCCCTTTTAAATAACTTCTAAATACAGTACTTATCACATTTAACACACTTTCAACATTTTCTTCTTGGTTTGCTTTTGTGTATCAGTGTGTAAGATTTAGTGAGGCAATGATATCCCAGTTTCCCTCATTGATCAATAGTCTCCTTCAGCAGGGTAAGCATTGTGGATTTCATGTAAGCATTTACTGCTTCATAGTTATACTCTAATTTCAGCTAAAATAAGACAGGTTGTCTGAATTTTTCTAATTGGGCGCATATGAAATAGATCTTGCTACAGCTATGCAGAGTTAAATTGCAGTAAATTCTTTTCATTAATCAAGAGGCTTGGGACATTTCACAAGCTGAAATGTCACAATTTTGAAGGGCAGGGCCGACCTTAATTAGTCGCCTGGGCTATAATCAAGCTTTATCTGGAGCAAAGTGAATCCAGCAGATCACAACTACAAGAACTTCAACAGCTCAGTGTTACAAAAATGTGTCCAAGACAGGAAGAAGAATGAGGGCAGGAAAAAACATGAAGAGTGTTTTTGTATTCAAGAGTGGAAGCTGCTTCAGTGATTGAATATATGTCGAGTTAACTGCAGCAGAGGCTCTCGTGTGTCAAATAAAAAAAACTTTCGCTGAAGAAACATCTAAGCTGAAGTTGAATAAAGTCACAGTGTCCACCATACCTCTTTTTCTCTGTCTGTTTGTTATATATATATATATATATTTTTTTTTTTTTTTTTTTTTTTTTTTTTTTTTTTTTTTTTTTTTTTTTTTTTTTTTTTTTTTTTTTTTTTTTTTTTTTTTACCCTCCCTCTCTCTTTCTTTCTTTTTATATATATATATATATATAATATTATTATATATAATATATATATATATATTATATATATAAAAAAACCCCCCCCAAACCCCCCCTTTTCTTTTTCCCCCCACCCCCCCCACCAAAACAAAAAACAAAAAATTATTTTTTTTTTTTTTTTTTTTTTTTTTTTTTTAAAAAAAAAAAAAAAGTAAAACAAACACCACTGCTGCAGCCTTACTCTGGACCTCTGGTCTGGGGGAGCATTAGAATTGGCCCAATCAATGCAGAGTAGAGGTATGGATGGATAATATTAATACAGTATATTATCTAAAAAAAACATTTAAGACACAGTTGATGGGTGAAATAAGCAGCTATGAACATAAAAGGCAAGGTACTGTACTTTCACACAATGATGAAAATAAATCTAATAAAAGTTCAAGATTGCCTCATAGCAGTCCTGCTGTGGCCGAACACAACCAGAGATGTTAATGGATTTTTGGAATTCTATGACTCGATTTGAATCGCGATACGAATGTGAATCGATTTTTTTGCACACCCCTAATCTTACAATTTTCTTCGAATTTGTTGAAGAAAACTTCTCAAAACACATAGTGGGGTTTCTAATCAAATAAACAAGTTATGATGTCATGTAATGCTACACTGCACACCAGATAACATTTTGGGATGAGGTATGTACAGGGAGGAAGGCAGAGCCATCTGAGGGAAAATACCAGCCAGAACTTAAACCTACTTTCATCATGACTTCTCTCTTGACCGACACAATTCTTTAAAGATGAAAGTACCAGTAGGCTACATGAAGCAGTTGTATGTACCCCCAACTGTAAACACATTGGGCAACTGTGGACAAATATAACTAACTTTATCCTGGGGATCTCCATGTGGTTGTGAACAACTGTCTACATATGAGAGACTATCACCTGTTATTACAAACTATCTACTCTCACCATCTCAAATGTTTAATGACATAAAAAAAACATGCATGGGTGTTTTTCCACAGCAGATTCTCTGACTTGTCAAACACAGGAGTAAAAAACAACAACATGAATGTGTCAGAGCATTGTGAATTAACATGGCTTACTGGCACACCAAAATGGAAGAGAGCTAATTAATGGTATTACGTACACCTGTGTGTTTCCTGCTATAAATAGTCAAAACGTCTAGTGTGAAAAAGGCCTATTTAGAACAGAAAGCCCCAGTATGAGCCTACACACCTGCTGGTGTGTAGGCAGCAACTCCCTTACTTAGTTTTAACCATTTTCAAGTTTAAATTATTTTCGGTATGGTATATACAGTACATTTGTCAAGAAAATAAGTTATTGTGCCTTTCTACTCCGTCTTCCCCTTAAAACCGTGTGAACAGCTGTGCACTCTCAACAGTGTGCAAATGGAAGCATGGCTGCAAATATTTGCCTTGACGACAGAATCTAATTCTGGAGGTCCCTGCCAATTCCCTCTCCCAGCATCAACAACCATTCTGTGCCAGCCCCGCAATATCAGCAATTTGGCTAAATCCATAAACAGGACTAGTTTGTAAGCCATGATAATCACACAGAAAAATAGCCTATGTCTGGCTAACATTCAAAAGTGGTTTAAATCCACCGAGAACTGTCCTCGTTCAATATTAAGGCCAATTTAAACATATATCACCTTGATGCTGTTGGCACAAATATATTCAAAGTCACTGGCATTTCTTTTGTTTAAACTGTTGAACTGTTTAAAAAGAAAAAACTATGGATTTGAGTTAAAAACTAGAAATGATTGGCACATCATAAAACACACAGCTGGTACATGTCAACAGAATAGTTTATATGGACACTATGAGCTAGGCACAGGAGAAGTCCATGCACTTAAAATCAATTTTGGTTGCAGTTTTTGTTGTTGTTGCAAATTGCACTAAATAGTATTGTTTCTTTCATGTATGGCTGCAACTAGCAATTGTTTGTATTATATTATTAATCTCCTGATTACTTTCGCAATTAATCATTTAGTCAACGTAAATCGTTTCAATGTTAATGCAATGTATGAAAAAAAAGGTGCAAGGGGACACGTTCAATGTCTTTTTTTGTCCGACCAAGAGTCAAAAACACAAATACTGTATATTAAAACAGGAAAAAGCAGCTAATCCTCACCTTGGAGAGGCTGCAGCCACAGCATGTTTGGTGGTTTTACTTGATGAATGACAAACAATTACTAAAAACATCAACAAGCATCAAAATTGTTGCCGGTTAATTTTCTGTCGATCGACTAATTATTTAGGCTACGCTATCATTAGTTGTATTGTAATGTTAAGTTTATAAAATCCTTCCTCGTTTAACCTGGCCTTCCCCTGCACATATTTTACAAAGAAAACAGTAAGTGGGTAATACAGCAAAATTAACACACAAGCTCTGAAATCCTGCCCTCCTAACAAATAAATCCTCTTGTTATCTTTCCATAGCAGTGGCAACAGCCTTGCTTGCTGTGTCCTCCTGAGAGCTCTTCCTCTCCCCCTCCCGTGCATGCTGGCGTAGACCATAACAGATTGACTCAGCCCGACAACAGCTGCCAGAACCCCGCAAGCCTCATCCTCCAGAAACTGATGGATTGTGGGAGGAAAGCCAGGGTGATTAGCCCCTGACATGGGAGAATTATTGCAATGTACCACCCCAAAAGAGATTGCACCTGAGTGTTAACGTTAGGGCATTCACACTACTACTAAGTCATATTTTTAATATCCATCCAGACTTACAAATGCACTGGGCTTGTACTCAATAGGTCAACAACAAAAAGTGGCAGCACTGTGTGGGGGAACTGATCAAACTCGTCGCCATCTAAAGTAAAAATAAATCAGGGAGATAAAAAAAAGAAAGAAAAAGGGATGGCCTCATTGTGACAGTGATTGCACTCTTTTCACCGGGCATATTCTGTTCTGTGATTTGTTTAAAAGAAAGGACTGACAATCAAATATTCAGCTTTGCCTCGCAGCAAAGTGTATTTTTAACTGCTTCAGTCAAATAATGCACTTACCTTGAGCTTGACAGTGACATAAGCTAACTAAGGTCCACTGGAGGTAGGCAAATAGTGCTGTTGAGTTGTTCTATTTGAGTATTGCTTCTTGGAAAATGAATTAGCTGAGAAATCCTACTGTTTGACTAGCAGGTATGGCACAGAGAGCTATTTGCTTACTGTGCCAAAAGTAAAACTAGTCCCTGCGTCTCGCTCTTTTCGCAGCGTTTTCTGCTCTCACTGCTACGAGCTGCCACATCTGTTCCAGTCATAACGTTCATTCATGCCATTCATTTCTCTCTTGCCTAGCGCAATAAAAAAAAAAAAAAAGCATCTTCCTGTTATTCAATAAACATACAGAACAAGATGTCCTGGGTTGATGTAGCCCAACTATTCCTGCCTCTTAAAGGAGATGTTACTTAGAGTGGAAGAGCTTGGGAACACCCAGCTATTCAAGTAGAGTTAAACCTCTGCACTTTCTCAGACAAGAGCAGGACAGTTTGACAGAATGCAAGTCAAGAGTCAGCGGCTTCATTCGGTGATTCATCCAAGACCCTCATTACAAAAGACGGGGCAATTAACTTCCAAGCCTTACTGTCAGACAAAATCTCTTACTCTGGTATGTGAAATTTTAACTGACTAAAAACAATAATCAGAGCTGCAATAAAGAAATACTCCATCCCTGATATTAGTGTAGTGGCGTGCTGGAACGCCAAAACCCAACGCCTACCACACCACGTGCCAACCAAAGAGTTCCGGATAATTCTAAATCTTTAAATTCTACCTCAGGAGACAGGGACCCACCGAGTTATGCTTTAAAGCATGGATTGGAGAACTGAGGGGTCTTGACTGTCCCTGACCAGCTAGTCTATGTCCAGTCTGCCAAATCCCCACACCAAAGTACACTTTTTAATAGAGATGCACCGATAGACCGGCCGGTGACTGGAATTGGCCAGTTTTCACGTGCTCGGCCATGACCGGCAGGTCAGTCAGACATATGCCGATTTCATGCCGGTCAATGCTACAATTAACTGACAACAGAAGTTCTCAAAGACGCACAGACGCAATAGCAGAGTCTCTTTTTCCTTTCTCTCAACTTTTACACCGTGTGTGGCGCGTACCCGCTTGCGGTGTGAAGCGCGTGTCCGTGCTATTCTCACACATGTAGGGAACCTCGTGAATTATTATTAACCTGCAACATGTCAGCGGTTTGGAAATTCTTCAGCGTGTGTGCAGAAGATAACAAGTTTGCAATATGCAACACCAGCAAGGAAAAAGTAGGGCGTGGAGGGATGACACCAAAATCACATTTGTTTTAGTTGGATATTGGATGTGAAAAGAAGGAAATGGTTCTAACATTGCTCTTTAGATGTGTGTGAATTTCCAACACCAGGAGTAATTATATAGTTCTATTTTATAGTGATCCATTATCTGTTCAAAAAATGTTCTATGTTCTGTGCAAAATGTTCTATTAAAGAAAAAATAGAAAATAAATATTTGTGTGTGCTGTAAAGTGGTTAGAAATTTTTTTATCGGAATTGGCTAAAATCGGTATCGGCTGGCCTAACTCAAAGAAAATCGGAATCGGCCTAGAAAGTTGTAATTGGTGCATCTCTACTTTTTAACTTTTAAACTGCCTAGTAATACAGCTGTTCAGACAGCTATTTGCACCTAAACAACAAAAACATAATGATTCAGATTCAGATAATTTTATTAGTCCCCAAGGTGCAATTCAGTTTTACAGCCAACCCATCCATTAAGAGTTAAAGTTAAAAAGTGCATTAGCATAAAATGTATATAATGTTAAAAATAATAATAAAAAAATAAACAATAAATAAGTACTGCAGCAGTCATACATCCCCCTGTATACAGATGCTTCTCTCACTCCCATAACATCCACACATGACCCAATCATCTCTCACACTCACACTCACTCACACACTCACACACTCACACACTCACACACTCACACACTCACACACACCCCCACCCGTGACGGAACAGAGCAGCGAGGTGCAAGAACCTGTTTTGTTATAGTTATGTGTATTCATTTAACAGTCTCATATGTTGTTCATTTAACAGTCTTATAGCAGAGGGAATGAATGAGTTGGCATTGCGGTAAGTTTTCCGTATTGGCACATAGTACCGCCGACCTGACTGCATGATAACCAATCCATTACTAATTTGGTTGGCACAATATTCTGTCTGCTTTCTGGACAACTCGTGTTTTCCAGAGAGAACAGAGATCTTTTAACTCATTAGCACTGCACAGTAGAGATGTGAATCTTCACTGACCTCCCGATGTGATTACGATTATCATGTCAGCGATTCAATATCTCGATGCATCACGATGCATGCTTCAACATGCTTCAAAAACAAAACATTCTGCAGTGCTCTAATACTAAATAAATTGGATACATAAAACTATAGCACTGAGCACATGGCACTTCCTGAATGTGCAAAACATACCAGAATATGTAAACAGAAATGTTGTTAGGCATACATTAAATTGTAAACAGAAATAATCGATTAATGTCTCGGCTGATTATTGATGCAGCATCGTCCATGTCCCCGATTCGATGCATCGATTATTTGATTAATTTCAACACCTCTACTGCACAGCATTACTTTTTACAAGCAACAAAGAGTCACCTGATCATTTCCAACACTATATTTACTGGATATTCTGGCACCTTCTTACAGTGGCCTTTGACGCCAGATTGAAGGACTTTTCATCACTTTCGGCTCATGTTTGACTGGTCATTCACACCCCATTCACAAACCTTTTTCCCTGCAGACATTTTGACACGTCATGACAGAAAAGGATGTCACAGTCCGAGGGCATTGGTATTGTGCATGCTGGGTCACTGGCATCGGTTCCTGGGACAATTCAATGAACGCATGGGCCCAATCAATATTGTTTTCAGTAACACCTCTACTTTTCCTGCTATGAACATTTGAAATGGCTTCCCTGAAATAAGGTATATTACTGTAAGATATTACTCTTGATGAGTCTTAAGGCCAATTTATGCTCTTGCGTTAAAATCGACGCCGTAGGTACGTTGAGATACGAACCCTACGCCAGAATACTTTTTAAAGATTATTTTTGGGCTTTTCCGCCTTTCATTTTTGACAGGACAGCTAGGTTAGAAAGGGGAGAGAGAGAGAGAGGGGGAAGACATGCAGGAAATTTGTCACAGGTCGGATTTGAACCCTGGACCTCTGCGTTGAGGCATAAACCTCACAGCATATGTGCGCCTGCTCTACCACTGATTCAACCCGGACCGAATTGCCTCCTTAGTATTTCGTAGTGATGTTGCCCGTGAACCTCCTGCTTCGAGGCATGTATCGAAGAAATGAACCAATTTGGAATGAAGCTTTATATCGGAGCTTGATTCGTTTTGAGATAATCACGTGACCAGTGACGTCCGAAGCTTCGTTTCACACACACCCAGTGACCGCTTCGAAGTTGAATTCAAGGCTTTAAAAATGCGACACAGGGCGCGTAATTGTGGGTTGTTGCAGTAGGAGAGTCAGGAGAGTTAGTGAATATAGAGAGATTATTATATAGATTATTATAGCGAGTAGAGAGTTCATAGAAAGTTTATAGTGAGTAGACAGTTTAGTGCAGGTAAGAAAAGAAATAGGCTCAGCCCTGGAACAGTGGAAATAATTATGATTATGAGCAGATTCTGGAGTAGGCCTACTTATAGTCTGATTGAACATTAAAAACTGTTCATGGTGGTTTTTAATTGAGTCATCCTGCAGCCAGCTCCCGTCATCACTTGAGTTCATGATTTTAATGATTTTTTATTTGTATTTTCGGGTTTACAAGACAGACAATTGAGTTTCTGAATAAAAATAATAAATAATCTTGGTGCAGAGTTTTGAAATTAATGTTAATATAATCACAGAAACATGTGTACAATGTCTGTTCTGCATTAATTTCTTTATGTTATTATTTATTTATTCATGAATTCATACTCAAAAAGTAGACATTCATGCCTAATATCTGTGAAACTGTTTTATCTTTGTCATGATCTCAAAATTTTATTTATACAATTAATAAACAATACACTGGGACATAACAACACGTCCCAGGAGCATCTGTGAAACAGTTTGTGACACAGTGCTATTCTTCCTTTCACCCCTAGATGTCCTCATAGAGTTCTGAAGCTTCGAGTATTGAACCTTTTTTCGATACAATTGGATTGAAAGCTTCACTGGTTCAGAAAGCTTCAGTTCGCCATCACTAGTATTTAGTATCGAAAAATGCCTCGTCATTAAATACCAAATTTCAATACATTAAGAGTAAATCTCAACATCGTCAGTGAGCCAATAAACACACAGCATGCTTCTACCAAGATATAATAATGCTTGTGATTGGCTTTCTAACGTTATACGTTGTAGAGACATGCAGGAAAAACTCTTACGCACAGACACAGGGTTCACGTAGTAGGAGATGAAAAAAAAGAGAAAAAGATTTGTGCCGTAATGTGTAATAAAGAGGAAAAATAAACACTTTGTTTCTCCCGCTATGCCTCCAGAGTCTGTGCTAGAGCTACTAATCCCCGTCACTTTCTCACTCACTCTACCACACACTCCCCACGCATGTACACATGCCGGCCCTGCTATTCTCTTAAAGAGATACGCTACGACGACGCAGACACCAGAGCATAAACATCAGGCCACTTAAGTAGGCTACGGCGAAACCTCTGCGTAAAGCCTTCGCAGAAGCATGAATCGACATTTAGGCCAAGCACACCCTTTGCGGAATGTTAGATAATGCCTTATATCCCACGAACATACCAGACTTAGAACACGTGTAACTAGTAGCCTAACATTAATAAAGGCTGCACTTCATTTAAACCTGCACTATTGCCACAAGGGGAACCATGAGCAAACCCTTTCACATTGTTATTTGACTACATTGTTATAAACCAGTGTGGTAAATAATGTGGCAAGATGAATTTGAAACAGCCACCTGATCAAATGCTATGATCAAACACTACCAATTACCAATTATGCCACTAGAATGGCCTCTACCCATATGGAAAATTCAGAAAATTGGGAGCATCAGGCAGACGGCCAAGTATTTAATGAGGGCAGCACATCTAAGAGGCACCTGTCACATAATGAAATGATGATTTTGCCCTTTTTCTGGATTGTGGCATTTTTTGATAACCATATGACCACAAGAAAAAGAAAATCACTCACAGACAGCGTGGTAATCACAACCCTATGAGAAAAAGATCAATATCCATGTCCACAATGGGATACACAGTGCCCCGTACAGTCCATATTAATGCATGCTGTGGTCCATTCTAACCATAACATACCACTGGCTCCTTCATGATCTTTTTTAGCTATATTAACAAGATAGCCAAAGATAATATGACCATCTTAAATTTTGGACAGACCCCTATGGTGACTTTTGTTCTGACAGTTTGTGTTCATTAAAAAAAAAAAAAAACATAGGCCTACTCCTGTTGTTTATACATCAGCGCAGATAACAAATATCAGAGATAACAATGCCTCCAAATAAAAAGAACTATCTGTAATCAACACTAGCATCTGCTGTGATCCATTCACAGGCAACTGACCTAGAAAAACTACACTTTACACCTCTGTGTGGGCCTAGGGTAACTGCCGCCCAGTCATCAACATCTCACAAGGATGCTCAGAAATCAAATGACACGTATGACATATCTGATAAGAACTAAAAAGTGATAAGTATTGGTCTGGAAGTGAGGACAGAACTTACAAACCAGGCAGCAATGTGAAATCTAAACTATAATTTTTGCTGCCTCCATACCCATCAGGTGATTATTTTGTGTTTCACACAACCAATTCCCTGCAATCCCTTTTTAGTTTTCGCTACGTCATCGGATTCAGAACACTGCATGTGTTCCTGCTTAGCGAGTTTTCCCACCAAGTTTCAGACTTGCGATAATAAATAACAAATTATTTGACAAAGGCATCCTCCTGCCAAGTAAAAAAAAAAAAATTGCACAAAGGCATGCTATGATGTTGCATACAGCCACAAATAAACTGACCAAAAAGCTCTGGGCCAACAACTCCAGAAAGGCCGCTATTAAGTGATAAACTTTGGGCTTAGAAATCTGAGTGAAAACTGATTTACTGGTTACTAAAACATGCAATGCCCTTGGCAGTAACCTCAGTGTTCCCAAAAGCACGCTAAGCCTGGCCTTAATATCAACTAGTGGGGTACATTCCACGAACTACAAGAGGCTGGCTCGTCATTCAACTCATTCTATCTGGGTTGTGCTAAGCTCCTCTGTCTCATCAGTCATTGGTCGATTAACACAAGGCAAATTACAAAACATCTGCACTCATTTTCAAGTTCATTAGGAACATCTAGCTAATACAGCACTGCAATAAATCCTACCTTCAGGGAGGTTGTAATGGTCAGATGTTGGTTAAAGTTTTTAGAGACAATTTATGAGGCTGTAGTTTGTGGTGCTGATGAATTGTAATGCATTATACTGAAAGGTGTAATATTTATTCTACCGTCATTTATATAGATGGAATGGCAACGGAGTGTAATCAAAAGTGAGTTTAGTAAAAAAAAAAAAAACATATGGCACCAACGTATTCCTGTTACATTTTAAGCTATATTATAGGGAAGCAATACTGTATGATAGAGCGAAACACTGAACAAAGTGTAAATGATAGCAGTAGGAATATACTGATAGCAGCAATATCTGATGATCTCCTCTATGACGAGCAGGCCACTCTGAATCTCATTGCAAATACATTATTACAGTAACAGTTAATGCCACCTTGCTCAATGGCAAAGGTACAACATGAGTGACAGAGCAAGATTTCAAAGAGATTTCAAGAGACCCTATCCTGTATCTGAACATAGCAAACAGAACTTCTATTTCCACATGCTTAGTTTTATAATTGAATCGTCAATAATAACACCAGCTATTATAGTTTTCGTGCATTAATATGTACTATAATGAACAGTGGTCGCAAAACAGATCGTCAGTGTAATAAAGCAAGTTGACTTAACCATAAGCTCATTGTGGT
Organism: Perca fluviatilis; assembly: GCF_010015445.1. Lineage (NCBI taxonomy): Eukaryota > Metazoa > Chordata > Actinopteri > Perciformes > Percidae > Perca > Perca fluviatilis. Next base: position 24,156,288 of record NC_053129.1, on the reverse strand, counting down.
TTTCATAATCAGCATACATTATCATGCCAATATGTATGCTTGCTTGCCACGAAGCACGTCGACAAAATTGCCAGTTTTAAGTAACGTTAATTGAGTTAGGTGTGACATTTCACCCATAATAGAGCGGCACATTTTTGCAGCAGGGGGTTGAGGGTTTGACAATCAAAAGGGGCCCTAAATAATAAAATGTGTTTAGAAGACGAATATATTGTTGTCATATACAGACTGTTTAACGCTACATCGCGGCAAAGTACCGATCACACTGGCTTGGTTGACGTGTGCCTCAGTAGAGATCAAAGCAAAACAGACTCACGACTTGCAGCGGCTACACAGAACGACTCAGCTGCCTCAAAGTCTTTATAAAAACTACCAACCTTTTACATTTACACCAGTTAGAAATTCCGCAACAGCAAACACAACGAGGGCAAGTGGACACTGCTATTGTATTAATTATAGACAGAGGGGATTTGCAGGGGAAAGACACAAGGGGCCATATGTCTCATCTGGCCAATTAGCTAGCCTGCTAGCCAGCAGCGGTCACAACAAAATGCATTTGCTCTCAACCAGACTGGCAGACCAACGTTAGCTTCAGTAGCTACTCACCCCAGCAGAAGAGTCCAGGGTGTCCTACAAACTGAGTCACAATCGTCCTGCAGGTTTGTCAAACCGTCAAAATGTGTTGTATGTGAATTTAAAACGACTACAGTCACCGGACAAGCCTATGGTGTTGCAGCGTTTTCAGTTCGCACCGCTTAAAAGCTGCATTGTTGGAGCGACGGCTGGACAAACAGCACCAACAGCACGCCGCTAAGCATTGTGGGAAACAGTGTTGATTAACCGTGTAGTTCAAGAAATATTGTGGAAATGCCCCACCTTGTGATTAGTGTGGGTACTGTGTAATGATACATGATGAGTGGTTTATATACTGTATATAAAATCTATAATTATGTATTTTTTATAAAATAATATATTTAAATATTGCATTCGTTAAAAAAAATCTTAATCATGACCTTAAAACGTCATCAAGAGAAATTGTTATTTTATATCATCTATTTATTGATATTGTTTTATGTTATATATTGATTACAGATGGCATGGACATCTACCTCTTCAGGATACTTTGGGTTGTTTATTTGTTACATTTGTGCTTGCTGTTGTTATGTGTTCAGTATACTGTATTACATAACATTCCTTTTTTCACTTATAATGGATGAAAAACATAGCAAAACAGCCCAGCAAAGAACATAAACAAGGATGCTGTAATTCTACAAACATACACAACCGATTCTTTTTGCAGCGATGTTTTGATGAAATACACGAAAAACAAATGCATTTTTACCATTATGAGGATGTGGAAAACAGTATTAGAGGAGCTTGCTGAAACGCACAACAGCCTTTTAAATATAACTAGTGAAGCAGTACACTCAAACTGACCATAAGACATGCAGTATGACACTAATTGAGCCTTTATTTAAAAAGGCAGCCAAGTTTGTAATTCTGACTGAGAATATTAATAAAAATTAACTGACCAAGTGAGGTAGAGGATTGGCTAATGAGTGATAATATTTAAATTGTGTGAAGAAACAAATAAGAAAATCTTCTGTTCTGTTCTGTCTGGTAATCTGAATTAAAATCTATTATAAGTCTACAACTCTGGCTCAATGGCCTATTCTGTTCTTGAAAAATTATATATTTTTAATTAAGGGATAATACTCTTAGTATACTCAAGTACAAAAACATATAGGTAAATTAAGACATCCTATATGTTTTTGTACTTGTTTGCTTATTATGTTTCTTCTTTTTTACTTCACATACTCCCTATTATGTTCTTGGTTTGTTCGCTTTATGTATTTGTTGAACTATTTAGAAAAATTCAATAAATACATTTGTTTTTTAAAGTCCTATACGCTCCTTTCAGTCCTAAGTGGGCTGCAACCTGCAACACATACTTAAATCAAACACTCCTTAGAATAGGCAATCACCCTGCTTGGACTTGTTATGCACACACATAATAAATCGGAAACTGTCAAACATATATTGATAGATTGCATATCAAATAGAAGGGGATTAATATCAGGACTAATTGATGAAAAAGTCAATATTACGCTGGGGAATCTGCTAGGAAAGACATACTCGAAAATGTGTAATCTTCTATTTAAAGATTAAAGGGAATAATAGAGATAATTTAATCTAATTTTACTAATTCTACTGCTCCACACTCCAGTCCATTGGTGGCGGTGATGAACATTTAAGCTGGTTGGCCAAACGCCATTAAAGCTAATCAAAAATGAAGAAAGAAGAAATGGGCTGCAATTTGTAGTACTCTTCTACAGGTGGCAGTAGAGAGTCCGTTAGAGAGCAAATGGACACAAATAGCCGTAGAAGAAGACTCTCCAGCAGTCGCCGGATGATGATGACACATTGTTGAACATGGAGCGAAAACACATGTCAGCTTTTGCTTTGTATAAAACGTTGTCAACAGACTTGCCTCCTCCTGCTACGAAGCCTTCCCTGCAGGTAGATATCATTAAAATAATGTGGTAGGAACTGGTTTAGTCGATCTGCTCCATGCTCTGTAGACTCAGAGCTGCAGTGCTGAAACTAGCACAGTCCTCCTGGTAGCTAGTTAGCTATCAACTCCTGTTATCTGCTCTTCATTTCTCCAGGCTAACTATGTATCTTAACTGTGTTTAGCTATTTATGTTAACTTGTATGATGTTCTAGGTGGCAGATAAGAAGAAAAGGAAAAAGGAGAATGGGGCTAATAAGGTCAACACAGTTAAAGCTCAATTAAAGCCTGAAAGGAAGAAAGTGCGAAAGAAGCTCCTAAAGTCTGCAAAAAAAGAGGAGAGCCTTAAGGGAATGACAGAAGTAAGTGTGTACCTGCTGCAAAGATAGATGCTATGGGGTGCTATTTTCACATCCATGAAAAGTTATGATCTGTTAATCTAAATACTAACATGTTGTATTATTATTATTATTATTATTATTATTTTCTTTTTTTATTATTATTTTCTTTGACCATACTGCTCAGTTATGGTTCACAGAGTCTTTATGCTTATGTTGCAGGATGAGGAGTGTGTAAATGGAGATGGTGAGGCTGTGGATGCTTTGCTGGCCGATCTGGGAAAAGTCAACAGCAGCAGGGAGAGAGCGAGCAAGCTGTTCCAGTGGCTCATCAACCCCATTCCTGCCAAGTCCTTCTTCAGGTACAGATAAGTGTGTTGGCAGTGTTTCTGTCTGTGTATTTAGTGCACAGTGCTGTACATATTCACATTTCTGTAGGTTGCAGAAGAGCAAACACTGTGATCAAACAATGGATCAATTAATTATCGATCCAAAATTACAACAAAACAGAAACTTTGCAAAACTGGAAGGGCACCCTGAGAGCGCAGACCTCTGCCAAGGCATGCCCTATTTTACAATGTTAATGCAGTGTGAATTTTCCCAGTCAGGAACAAATTTTTCCGTTTTTTGTTTTTCTGGCGCCACATGAATGCAGCACAAATTCCCTACCTTGCAATGTTAACGGAAGTTAAAAAATAATTTGTGTATTCACCCTGTGATTCAGATCCACTCCCACATTTAATGGGTTCCTACTTGGCCCATGCTACACCCTTCCAGTTTCATGAAAATTGGGCCAGTAGTTTTTCCGTAATTCTGCTGACAGTCAGACAAACAAACAGACAAACCCAAGCCGAAAACATGACCTCCTTGACGGAGGTAATAATACACCCTATACAAGGTGTCATCTTTTTCTTGCAACATTCACCGGCTAATATTTTTTCATCTTTCCGAAGGGAAACATGGGAAAAGAAACCTATTCTTGTTCAACGTAAGACTCCAGATTATTACAAGGGACTGTTCTCCACAGCAGAGTTTGATCGCATACTAAGACAGGTAAGGATCTGAAACATTACCTCATCCATCTTTACTTTATCTATAATTCCCCCACCTCTGTTGGAATATGTCAGTTATGTTATCATCAAGATGGATCTTTTACACAATACAACATTATACACAGTTATTATTGTTCTAAAATTCATGGAAAGTGTAAAATTTAAGCAAGTACTTTCCTTCATTTAATGTGGAAATGTTTTTCCTTTTTTGTAAACAAGTAATCAAAAGGTGGTGGTAGCATAATTGACAACACAAAAGTTCTGTTTATTTGGAGAGAGGTCTCTACTACTAAAAGTTGGACTTGCATTGGTCGGCTTTATTTTCACTTCAAGGAGTGTTCTCCACCACTGTAAGAGTCAGACAAAGGCTGATTTATCTGAAGGCTTAACATTCATTTCGGACATTGGCTGTTTTGAATCTGTAATTGCACAGACTAATAATTATCAACGGAAGTTCTATGAAGTTTGGTGTCATTTTTTTTATAATGTACTGTATTTAAAGAAACAAACACAATAGGAAGTAAATATTTTCATTTTTAATGTGAAAATGAGCTGCCTCATTTTTTTCCCCTTTTGTTTTTTGTTGTATATTACGTAGTTTTTTATTTGTTTGTTTTCTGATTATTTTGTCTTGTGTCTTTGATAGATGATGGAGATCTGTGATACTGAACTACATTGCGTTGTTTAATTTTAGGAGGATGTTCAGTATGGAGTGAACCTGGATGTCACGAGCTACACTAATGGCAAAAGAGAGACGCACAATCCTCCGGGGAGAGCTCTGCCTTTCACTGTGTGGGACTTCTATGAGGTAAGGCCACACTGATGCAGGCAGCAGCTCTGTATACAGTAGAGCTGGGCAATATATCAATGTTATGTCGATATCGGGATATGAGACTAGATATCGTCTTAGATTTTGGATATCGTAATATGGCATAAATGTTGTCTTTTCCTGGTTTTACAGGCTGCATTACAGTAAAGTGATGTCATTTTCTGAATTTACCAGACTGTTCTAGCTGTTATATTATTTACCTTTACCCACTAATGCATTAAATCATTTCTAGAGATTATTCATCAAAAATCTCATTGTGTAAATAACATTTAGTTAAAGCACCAATAGTTAACCACACAATATCATCACAATATCAACATCTAGGTATTTGGTCAAGAATATCGTGATATTTAATTTTCTCTATATCGCCCAGCCCTAGTATACAGTATGGGATTATTTCTAATGCAACATTACTGTGATTCTGCATTTTTACATTCCTTATAAATGGATTTTGCTGCAGCGGTTTGAAGATAATTAAAGTTTCCTTTCACTTTGAAATTCTCCTGGACCACCTTTATTAAAAAGCAATTAGATGTATCCGGCACAAAAATAGTTTTAATACCTTCTGTGCTAGAAGCTTGAAGTCATTTTGCGTTAAGTGCATTAAACTTCTCAGTTAAAGCTGGGCGATATGGGAAAAAAAAAATAATTTACAGAATAGCTATAACAGTCTGGTAAATTTAGAAAATGACTTTACTGTAATGCAGCCTTCAAAACCATATTACGATACTCAAAATTTAAGACGATATCTGGTCTCATATATCGATATAATATCAATATATTGCCCAGCCCCAGCGCGCCCATTGCAGATTATTATTCTCATCATTGTATCTCCATTCCCCAGAGTGGCTGCTCCCTCCGCATGCTGAATCCCCAGGGTTTCTCCTCCACGGTGTGGAACGTGCTGTCCATCCTCCAAGAGCAGTTCGGCAGCATGGCAGGAGCCAACGTGTAAGTATTTGGGACACTAATTGTCCTGGTTAACCTTTTTAGATGCTATCGGTCACTGTTAAATGTGTGTTTTTTTCCCTTTTAACCAGATACCTGACGCCACCTGGAACACAAGGCTTTGCTCCACATTATGACGACATTGAGGCGTTTGTGGTTCAGCTGGAGGGGAAGAAACATTGGAGAGTGTACAACCCAAGGTGAGGTACAGTGAGGAACCTTTTTAAAAGAGCAGCATCAGGGGCGCCTGGGTAGCTCACCTGGTAGAGCGTGCGCCCATATACAGAGGCTTAGTCCTTGATGCAGTGGCCCTTTGCTGCATGTCGTTTCCCCTCTCTCTCCCCTTTCATGTCTAAAGCTGTCCTATCTAATAAAGGCCTAAAATGCCACAAAAAAAATCTTAAAATAATAAAAGCAGCATTGAGTTAAATTCACACTGAATTGTTTTTGCTACATTAACAATGCAGAAACTAGTAGATCATTTCAACATTTTGAGTCATGCGCACTAATCATTTGCAATTGGTAGCTAATCCAGTTTTAGTGCTATTTACATTTATTATATTTGGCTCATGATACATTCAACAATGGTTTCCTAGTAGTTTGATATAAAGTCAGAGAGAGATTGAGAGATGCCAAGAAACGTGCTGTAAAGTTGTTTTTCTGACTTTTTTTCTTAGGACAGAAGATGAGGTCTTGCCTGTGCTTTCAAGTGGTGAGTAAAAAAAAATAATTTCATTAATAGTTTATTTATTTATTTTTTTAAGAGCCATTTGTCATTTGGTTGGAAACAGGATTTATGGATAATTACGTTACAATTACCATTACTGTACGTAATTGGCTTTATACATACTGTATCTACAACTGTCATTTCTCAGATGTGACTGCTTTGCCTTTCCTTTCCAGCCAACTTCGATCAGGCAGACATCGGGAAGCCGATCCTGGAAGTGGTCCTCGAAGCCGGGGATCTCCTTTACTTTCCCCGAGGATTCATCCACCAGGGCGACTGCCTCCCAGATGCTCACTCCCTCCACATCACCATCTCCTCTCACCAGAAGAACAGCTGGGGGGATCTGCTACAGAAGGTGATATTCTCTGATCAAGGCTCTAATAAGAAACCTACATGGTTAACAAAAGGCAGCATCAGTGGACGGGCACATCGCCACATTTATTGATCAAGCATTACAGGGATAGTGTAATAACCAATAGCGTTTCCCTTTTAAAATTCTTGACTCTTAAAAAGCCACTCTTAAAAGCTTTTAAAAGACGTTCTTGTTGAGCTGTTGTAACACACGTGGTGTAACAATCCATAAAAATAAAACGGGAAAATGTTCTAATATTTTCTTGTGTGCAATATTCCAGTATTGATTCCGGATAAAAGTAGCAATAGATAAACAATACAGTAAACCACTTTAACCAGTTTAAAAAATATATATTTTTAAATATACCAAAGGTCTTTCCCCTTTTGATCTGCTCTTTTTTCAGTTGGTTCCAGCAGCATTGGAAATAGCAATGGAGGAGGATGTGGAGTTCAGACAGGGCTTACCTCTGGATTACCTGACATACATGGGAGTACAGAACTCTGACAAGGTAATTCATCAGTTATTTTCTATTTATTTGTCACTTTCTGTTACCATCACCACCCTTGGCTTCTCACCAGTTACCCACTCATAATGACCGAAGTCCTCCTCATGTGTGTAGGATGACCCACGCAGGACAAAATTCTTCTCGCGAATTGAGAGTCTGATGAAGAAGCTCATTACTTACGCCCCGGTCGATGCTGCCGTGGATCAGAAAGCCAGAGACTTCCTCCATGACTGCCTTCCTCCCATGCTCACACCAGGTATGTGGTGGCTACATCAGTTCTGGCAATTCACTTAGTTTCAATTCACTTAATTCAGAAGAAAATTGTACTATTGCATGAAAGTGTATAATGATTATAACGCTGCAGGACAGCCTGCGATGCATAATGCTTCTGATTCTAACAATTTCTTGTCATCTGCCACAGAGGAATTGGCCAGCAGCGTGCAAGGAGCATCTACTAGGTGGGAGCGCGGGCAAGTTCTGGATGTAGGTGCACAAATCACTACCCAGACCCGAGTCAGAATTCTCCGTGCTGGATGTGCCAGGTAATGCAATGTTTACTGCATCACGTTCACACCAGGCAGGTTTGAAATGGACTATTCAACTGTGGAGTATAGCATCTAGAGCCCTATTCACACAGTTCTAGTTTTACCAGCGGACCTTGTGTGATTTAGAAATAACCCCCTACGTCTGTGTTTCGTGCGGCGCATTCGCACGGGATAAGTGAGGTCTGTATTTTACTTAAACTTACTGACATTACTATGATGTCAAGGCTTTGTCAAAACTTTTGTATAATTGCCAACGCAGCCAAAACGACCTCAAAATGACAGAGATGCTGATTGGCACGGTACTAATATTACCACACAACCTCTGTGTTTGGCGAAATATGGTAGGTAATTTGTAGCTGAACTTTTACTTGACAAATTACAGACATGGCTGGATTAAGATCACAAACGACCTCTGCAATTAATACAAATTACTAGAGGTCCCCAGGTAATACTAGTCCTTTTGCGAATAGGGCTTTTGACAGTGGCTACATCTCACAAACCCATAATTGCCTCCTCGAGTCCTCCACTTGCCTCCCTTCCTCACGTCTTAGTCCCTCCCACCAAGGAGGCACGCAAGGAAATCATGCGAGGAGAGAGGCAACGAGCAAATATGTTTTAGAGGGAGGAGAAGTCCTTACCTCTGAAGCGTCACATGAATTTGTCAGCTGCATGGTTGGAGTTAGCGTCTCCTTCAGCTGCACGGCTTCCGGCAAGGCTGCTCTCGCGTGTCATCGCCTGTAGCTCCTCGATGATCCCTCCTCGGGGCAAAAATCAGCACTTTGAGACGGCCTTAACCGAGGAGGGCCAGAACAACTTCCGGTTCAGCCAAGGACTGAGGAGTCGAGGAGCTATCAAATAAGGGTTATGAGATGCAGCCCTTATTGTTGTCAAGAACACCTGCTTCAATGATTTGACGTTAAAGCAGAAATGTAAATAATGGCAATGTTAAAATGTAACTTTTTTTCTTCCCAGGTTATGCAGTGATGGAGAAGCTGTTCATCTTTACTACACAACAGACAACTCCAGAGTTTACCACAAAGAGGAGCCCAAGAGTTTTGAAATAAAAGCAGAGGTAGATTGGAAGCTCTATGTAAAGCTCTTGTTTTGTACTTAGTGCCATAATGATGTCACCGCCTAACTTTATTTTTTTTTTTCAGCACACAGATGCCATGGAGTTTCTGATCCATTCATATCCCAAATTTGTGACAGTAGGAAGTTTCCCATGTGATTCCGCAGACGACAGGGTATGTTGCTTTAAGTGGTAACAGGTCTTGTATTTGACAATGTATGCAATTCTTTAAATAATAGCCATGTCATTCTCACCCCTTTCTCTCATGTCCATTTTATGTAGATATTTATTCTAAATAATTAATTTGAGCCGGTGTTTTTGTGAAATGATTGATTTGAGTTGTTCCCCCCCCCCCCCCAGATCGCTTTGGCTGAACTGCTTTTCGAGAGGGGGATTATCCACACTGCCGGACCTCTGTAGTGACCGCAGATTCTTCAGTCATGCTGACTGCATGAATAGATTGCCTCTGTACAAAATACACATTGAACAACCCATTTATGAATATGCTCTCCGTTCAGCATCAAATAAACCAGTTTAATCCTGTCATGACCCAAGTTGTGTCTTGTAAAGTTTCACAGGTCATGTCTCGCTTCACTTAATAAAAATATGAAATGTCATGTGTTATGCAAGAAAAATCACCAACAGGTACACATTATTTTTAAGAGAAAGGGCATGTTTATTATCGGTTGATACAACTCAAAATATGAAAGATTATTAGGAGATCCAACTCAAACAGTCACAGGACTCTTAAATATTCTGATTTGAGGGTCATTCACACCACAGATGACAGGACACATTCCAGGTAGGGGTAGTCTACTTCCAGGTCACCTCCTCACCAGACTTCAGCTCCCTAAAGAGAACAGAAGTTAGAGAGTTGCATATAGATAGATAGATAGATAGATAGATAGATAGATAGATAGATAGATAGATAGATAGATAGAGATATATCTATCTATATATATAGAGATATATCTATCTATCTATATATATAGAGATATATCTATCTATCTATATATATAGAGATATATCTATCTATATATATAGAGATATATCTATATATAGAGATATATCTATCTGTAAGCATTCTGCTGATATACATGCATAGTAATTAGTTTAAACTGGGGGGGGTGGTATGCAGTAGCAACAACCACCACCACTTGGAAGTAAACAGCACCCCCTGGTCCTTAATTCACTGGTAACCATAAGGGGGGACCTGGTTTACTTTTATACATAGGTGGAAATTGCATTTTTATTCTTACCTGCTGAACAAAACACTTTTGTTCCTGAAAGCTGTCAGCTTCTGGTCCTGCTGTTTGTCAAGGTACCATCCAATCACAAAGCCCATGGGCACCAAGATGTTCACCCAATGCTCACGGGCAAGTGCTACAAAGTTGACCATGGTTCCTACAAACAGAAATACAAGACACATTGTAACAAATTCTGTGGCACGTATTTCATACTCTGATCTAAAACAGTTATGCTTACATTTGCAGTTAGTGGGACTGATGCTTTCACATATCACTACATTTGCTGAAAAAACCTAAGCCATATCCGACACTGTGCTGACAGAAACCTAAATGGAAAGGAGTTCTTTAGTCATTTCAACATGTGTCACTATGAGCTAATTGGTATATAGATACTGTATTTATACCCCGCTGTGTCATAGCAACAGTACACGCACGAAAAACACTGGACAAAGAATAGTGCAGGAAATCAATCAAATATCAAAAACACAAGTACCAATATAACATAAGCGTTAAAAATGTGTTTAATATAGTATGCCCTTTAAACTTGCATGCATACAGTGTGCAGATTGGATATGCATTGGATGTGCAAAATAGGAGTTATTAAAATGTACAAAAAATATATACTGCACTTTACCAAAGTTGCAGAGAAAATATATGTAAATGTGAGTCTATTTACAAGTTGGTGCTAGGTGAGGATACTATTTAATCCTCATTAATTACATACGTATCTAGCTTAGCTATATCTTACATAAAACAGCAGCGAGTGTAACTCAACGATTACTTTAAACCATATATGTGGTAACGTTAGCTGTCATTTCACAATTTACATTGTAGCTTGCGTTCCCACAAAATGGAGTTAAAATGCTGAATATATAGCGAGCCTTACATACTTAAAAAACACCAACTGCACCCCACAGCCACTGGCTAGCTAATCAGTTAGCTAGCAAGCATTGTGCCAGGTTTTCGTTGAGAATGGTTTCTCAGTTGAAGAAATGATTTTGTGTTTGGCACAGTTAATATGTTAGAGTGCAATGGCTCAAATAATAAAAAAACACGATGCTGGAATATGTAAAATATTACCTTTTGTTTACACCTAACCGTGGCCTTCAGCTCTTCACTCACCAGGCAGAGGACATTGGACTCTACCAACTGTGCAAACGCGACAGTGGTACTTGAACAGTAAAAAAATAATATTAACGTAATGACCCTTAAAGTGTGCTATAATATCAGAAGCACCATATGAAATCAGAATATTAAAGCACAATAATTAAAATATTGTAGGATAAAATGTGCATTCGGTGATTTGTCATAAAATCAATTTGTATTAACACCACCATACTTGGTATGCTCCTTTGCCCTTTCACACATGATGTAGCTAGCGGCAAACATGTCTGCTAGTCGAGTGTGTACTAAAAACGCTAGCCAAAATGTCTTAATGTTGGAATTATAGAAAATTAACTTACTGAGTTTCTATTGCAACAGGACAACATTTATATTATCTCATATTTAGTGGTACGTTGCACCTTCCTTTATCGATCCAAGTCACTTACATCCACAAGCTAAATGTAGCTAGCATGCTAGATAGACTTTACCGGGTACTTTGTTAACGTTGTTGCTATTGCGAACTAGCTGTGGCTTGCAATCAAACTGTTTACTTTTTTTTACTTACTGCTCGACTAGCCAGCCACATAGTTAAACAGGCGACCTTTAGCAACGTTATACTATTACATCGTACAATTTCAGTTTACAGTCGAACCAGGTTTGTGTGTGTTTTTGTTTTTTTGTAGATTCAATTGATTGAATGAGTGCTCAGTCGTAATCAAACTCACAAAGAGCCACACCACTTAACGGAACGTAATGCAAGGAAATATGTTTTTGTTTATTAGGATGGTTGCGTTAGCATAACCTCATGCCAACAACCTAATTGTACTTTCAGCGTGACAACTGAAGGGAAATGACGTCCATTATCAAGTTGACAGCCGTGTCAGGGGTTCAGGAGGAGTCGGCCCTCTGTTACCTGCTGCAGGTGGATGAATTCCGCTTCCTCCTGGACTGTGGCTGGGATGAGAACTTCTCAATGGACATCATTGATGCTATGAAAAGGTAGCTAATGTATCCATCATCTGATTTGTATCAGATTTTCCCCCACTGCGAATTAAAACAGGTGTGTGATGTCCATTTTCCTCTCAAGATATGTTCATCAGGTCGATGCTGTGCTCCTTTCCCACCCTGACCCCATACACCTGGGAGCCCTGCCATATGCTGTGGGGAAACTGGGTCTAAACTGCACTATCTATGCTACAATTCCAGTCTACAAGATGGGTCAAATGTTCATGTATGATCTATATCAGGTATGAAGGGGGTGTGAGAGATATAAAGTTATTTATTAATAGAGCTTAATTGCATGATAACCATTGATTTCTTAATCATTTCCTTCCTTCCACTTAGTCTCGAAATAACAGTGAAGATTTCACACTGTTCACCCTCGATGATGTGGATTGTGCTTTTGATAAAATCCAGCAATTGAAATACTCTCAGATTGTCAATCTAAAAGGTGAGTAAATTGCAGACCCTTATAGAGTCGCCCCCGTTTGTGTATCGCAGATACCAAAGTGTTTCATATCTTTCTTTTTACCTGACAGGGAAAGGGCACGGTCTTTCCATCACTCCTCTTCCAGCTGGGCACATGATTGGAGGCACTATTTGGAAAATTGTGAAGGACGGAGAGGAGGAGATTGTTTATGCTGTGGACTTCAACCACAAGAGAGAAATGTGAGCACACACAAAACATTAATATGAAATGTGAATATGTTTGGCCGTTAGCCCGTCCCCTTTTTTACTCTGTTTCTGTATTCTAGACACCTCAATGGCTGCACGTTGGAGAGCATTAGTCGTCCTTCCTTGCTTATCACAGACTCCTTCAATGCTACATATGTACAGCCGCGTCGCAAACAGAGAGATGAGCTGCTCCTTAGTAAGTCATCTTCACAAGACTCTATTGTAGTAATTAATGGATTTAACTGCATATTTATTAAATTAAATTGGTAATCATTTAGAAAATACCGCAATCATTTTATATGTCCCAGTGGTCTAACAAATGAAGCATCTTCATCAAGCAACATCCTTTTTTAAAGTCCTTTTTTTGTCCTTTTAAGACTGTTTGTTTTCTTTAAAAATGCTGTTTATTTTCATAAACTTTCTTTTTTTTTTTTTTTATTTTACTCACAGCCAATGTAATGGAGACCCTTCGTGGTGACGGTAATGTCCTTATTGCTGTGGATACAGCTGGGCGTGTGTTGGAGCTGGCTCAGCTCCTGGACCAGATTTGGAGGACAAAGGATGCTGGGCTGGGAGCCTACCCACTAGCTCTGCTGAACAATGTCAGCTACAATGTGGTGGAGTTCTCCAAGTCCCAGGTATCAATCACTGATATTCACAATTTCGGGCTATAGACTTTTTGTATTATTACTTCCTTTGTTAATTTACCAGGATACTTGTTTGGATTCAGAATCACTTTATTTGCCAAATACAATACGTGTACGCAATAACATGAACTTACTCTACTGTTTTTCTGTAGGTGGAGTGGATGAGTGACAAGCTCATGAGGTGTTTTGAAGACAAGAGGAACAACCCCTTCCAGTTCCGTCACTTGACCCTGTGCCACAGTCTGGCAGACCTGGCCCGGGTGCCCAGTCCCAAGGTGGTGCTTTGCAGCCAGCCAGACCTTGAGTCTGGCTTTTCCAGAGAACTCTTCATCCAGTGGTGCCAAGACGCCAAAAACTCCGTCATCCTGACCTACCGCACTACACCTGGAACCCTGGCCCGCTACCTCATCGACAATCCCGGAGAGAAGATGCTGGATCTGGAGGTGAGACCAGCAGTCAGGATGCTGATTTGCTATGACAAATGCCCCACGAGAAGCTCCTGTCTCTCACATTCAGACCCAGCTGAGTAAACAACAAAAAGGTGTCATTCTATCATTTGCACCATATGCATCTTTCACTTTTCTCATTATGACAGGTGAGGAAAAGAGTGAAACTCGAAGGCAAGGATCTGGAAGAATATCTTGAAAAGGAGAAAGTAAAGAAAGAAGCAGCTAAAAAACTTGAGCAAGCAAAAGAGTAAGTAGAACTACACATGGGTTGACTGGGTGCTTGAGGGTTAGGTGTCTATTTTTGATGATGCGTTATGTCGGTTGGCCTAGCAAAAAATTGGATTCATACGGTTTTCCAGTCTTTTAACAGTTAAAACAGGAAAAGGCAGCAGAAAGTGCAAATGGTGCTCTACATTGCAAATTTAAAACAGGCTATTTAAATGGAAAATCTGTAAATGGAAGATAAGTCATGACACATTTAGGACAACATGTATACTCTGCAACTGAGCAAAAACGTCTTGTCTGTCCTTGGAAAAATGAAACTTGTATGTTCGCTGTTCATTTTTAATTCATGCACTTGCAGGGTGGATGTAGACTCGAGTGACGAGAGCGATATGGACGATGACCTGGACCAGCCAGCTGTAGTGAAAACTAAACACCACGACCTGATGATGAAGAGCGAGGGGAGCCGCAAAGGCAGCTTCTTCAAACACGCCAAAAAGTCTTATCCTATGTTCCCCACACATGAAGAGAGAATCAAATGGGACGAGTATGGGGAAATCATCAGGTACTACAATATTGATACACAACGTGGACATCAGATTACAGAAAGTTGGATTACAGATAATTTACACTGACAGCTGCCATCATCAATAAGATGTGATTGGTTTCTCACAGGCTAGAAGACTTTCTGGTTCCTGAACTGCAAGCCACAGAGGAGGAGAAAAGCAAACTGGAATCCGGGTTGACCAACGGTGATGAACCCATGGACCAGGATCTCTCTGTTGTTCCCACCAAATGCGTCTCCAGTGTAGAAAATCTTGAAATTAGGTCAGTGATCCTTTTAAATCTGTATGACTCTGTGACAAGAACTGTGCGGGTTTAACTTCACCATTTTAACTGCCACTAGAGCTGATCAGTGGCCAACAGTACAGTACAGTGCTGTGGTGTGCTGAATGGCCTCCAGGTGTGAATGAGTGTAACTGTTTGAACGTAAGGCTGGAAGTGTTTGGAAGTAAAAAAAACATTATCTACTCAGCAAACCTCTCCTGGATGAATAAGAAGTCTATCAGGAAAATGCTATCTGTGCTGGCAATTAAACAATGTTTGACAATTCAGCGGTATTAAAAAGCTTGATCCCACCTTCATTCTTCTACAGAGCGAGAATTTCGTACATAGACTATGAAGGTCGCTCTGATGGCGACTCCATCAGGAAGATTATTAATCAGATGAAGCCCAGACAGCTGGTCATCGTTCGCGGGCCGCCGGAAGCCAGTCTGGACCTGGCAGAGTCCTGCAAGGCATTCAGCAAGGACATCAAAGTCTACACACCCAAACTACAGGAGACTATAGACGCCACCAGTGAAACACACATCTACCAGGTCAGCCTCATCAAAAGCCTGCTTTTTTTATTAAAGTGAATATGGTTGCCTCTTAGTGATTGCATGTAAAGAATTGTTTTACGTAATAGTGCGTTTCATTTACCTCGGAACTCGGAGCTGGGAATGACGTCTCACCCGAGTTGAATGCGTTCCATTCAGATTTTTCATTATGGGCTAGTTCTAGCCAGGTAAGCCATTGTTAGCAATACCAGCTGATAACAACGCATTACGCTGTTTTTGTGTGTGCACACAAACCGGGTAAAAACATGTCCACAGATAGAAGTTGGACAGGACTGTGTGTTTGACTGATTTAGTGAGACACAAATAAGGCAGAAGTACTAACAACAGTATGTTACTACAGCTTTCACTACTGTTGATGCACGGGGCATCCATGTTGGATTTTGAGCTCGGAGTACTCGGTGGTTGTCCAACTTACCAACTCGGAAATCCGAGTTCAGGGGGGCATGTTTCTGACTTTGACCTCAGAAATTCCAAACTTCGAGTACAAATGGAACGCACTATAAGTGTATCATAATGTTTCCTTTTAAATGTGTTTAAATAGATTTCATAAATTCTAAAATACTCTGCTGTGAAATAGGTCAACCTGATAAATAGGGCTGCAGCTATCGATTATTTTAGTCATCGCGTATTCTACCGATTTATTTTATCGAGTTATCGGATAAGAAATACTTTTGCTTTACAGTAAACGGCAATAGCAAATATACAAAAGAGAGGTTTCCTATTTTCGAAAAAGCAACATTTTTAGTGCATACAATAACAGGATCGATGCTAATATTTTTAAGCACAGGCCACATGGGCCACCAAGCCCCCTCTGTTGGCAAAAGTACATTTTTGGTGGCCCAAATGTAAATCTTTTTTGCCCCTTTCCCCTTCTTGCCTCTGGCTCTTTGTGCTGGATATGCAAAGGAGCTGGAGGGTGGGGGTGTGGCCTTGACCAACTGCCACTTTGCTCGTTTGAAAGCCATGATGTCTCTCGTGGGTGGGCCAAATTCTCTGGGTGGGCAAAGCAGAGAAAGGGGAGGTAACCTTGCTCCTTATGACCTCATAAGGAGAAGATTCCAGAACGGCCCATCTGAGCTTTCATTTTCTCAAAGACAGAGCAGGATACCCAGGGCTCGGTTTACACCTATCGCCATTTCTAGCCACTGGGGGACCATAGGCAGGCTGGGGGAACGCATATTAATGTTAAAAACCTCATAAAGTGAAATTTTCATGCCATGGGACCTTTTAAAATGATCCCAAACTTTCTGTCATTTTCTCTTGCCTGTCTCTTCTCTTAACCCATCACTATTTTGTTTTTTTTCCTTCCTTCATTTTGTAATCTGCGCTGTCAGTCTTGTGTCCAGCGTCAGCCCGTTGTGCACTAGTAACAATCATCCGTGCGTAAACACAGTGAGCCATACAACGTTAGTTACATTAATTAAACAAAGCTTTGAGGCAAAGAATTTTGCATCGAGGATTTTTAGTAATCGTTTCAGCTCTACTGATGAATCTGTCTTTGTCAACCCCTTGGCAATTAAGCCAGGACGTTAAGTCATACAAGGTTGATTTCTTTAGCAAAGGCATAAAAGCAGCCTTCCATGACAGGCCAATGTCTTCATGTCGTCTCATCTTCTTGCGGTTAAGGTGCGGTTGAAAGACTCCTTGGTGAGCTCCTTGCAGTTCTGCAAGGCCAAAGACACCGAGCTGGCCTGGATCGACGGGGTGCTGGACATGCGCGTGGTCAAGGTGGACACGGGCGTGATGCTGGAGGAGGGGGTGAAAGACGACGCTGAGGACGGCGAGCTGGCCATGGACGTGGCCCCCGATCTTGGCATCGACCAAGACGCCTCGGCGGTGGCAGCACAGCGCGCCATCAAGAACCTGTTCATGGAGGACGAGAAGGAGGTGTCCGAAGAGAGTGATGTCATTCCCACGCTGGAGCCACTGCCTCCGCACGAGGTAAGGCGGGGAACACAGGCAAAGTGGTTGCAACGATATATCATTATTTGTGAATATGAGTTGTAGGGGTTTCAGCAAATGTGTAAAAATGAAATGTCAACATTTGTTGCTCGTAAGATAAAGATTCTCTCCATCCTGTTGTTAAAATTCTTAAAACTACATCTACTCCCTCTCACTGATTTATAAAAAAAAAATAAAAAAAAATAAAAAGTTTTGTCTAAAGTTATTAGACAATGATTGGCTTTCAAACTAGTTGTGATGTCACAAATGCTCGTAAGGACACGCATTAAACTCCGATATGAGTGAGCACAGAAAAACTTTCCCCCTTCAGCAGATGAATGTGAAAACAGCCTTCTAGTATCAAACTGTGCCCCAACATCATTCTACACTAATGAAATGGCACAAGCGATAGATTACGGCCGCAAGATATGAGAAAAATATGCGATAACGTTAAATATCGCAATAACGATATTACTTGCGATAAATAAACAGATGTTAAAGTGTACTCAGTTTTGCATTTCTGCTGCTTTCAGTATTCTGCTAAAATACAACAAATTGTTAGTTGAATTTAGGGGTGGGGGAAAAAATCGATATAGCATAGTATCGCGATATTTTTCGTGGCAATACTGTATCGATACACAGACGCCAAGTATCGATCTTTTATGATATATGTGTTGGTCAGTCTGTCTGCTTGACAATCCCCATTTTGCAGCAATACAATTGAAGTGAGATGAACAAACAGAGAAATGTATCTTTTTAGATAAAACAAATGTTGACAAAATTGTCCTTTGGGGACATCATTTGAAACTGGGAAAAATTTGAAGTTGGAAAAAAGGTAATAAATTGCAATATATCGCAGAATATTGCGATATGTTTAAAATCGCAATAATATTGTATCGTGACATAAGTATCGTGATGATATCGTATCGTGAGGCCTCTGGTGATTCCCACCCCTAGTTGAATTTACAGCAAATGAAATGCAATTTACAACATTCCTTTATTAAACAAATTGAACATTGGATTGAATATAAAAGTCACCACTGAAAAAAGAATGACAGTTACATTTTAAAGTGCAGTTTTCTACTGTTTTTTTCTTTCAGCTAACACAAAAAATCTTGAGTGTCTTTCGCGATATGTTGCAGTCTTTCGCAATTTGTTTATTGCGCCAATTGACATCATGAGGACGATAGAAAAATGATATATTGTGCAGCCCTACAACATTTGAGTCTAAGATGCCATCAGCTGCTGCAGCCAGTGGACAAAAGAACTCTTTATTTTCATGCCCTAAGACTCCATGTTGTCAGGAAAGAGGTTGGGAGACAGTTGGCCCAAGTTGAGTCGCAGAGAAGAGTTAATCACTGAACTGGTCGCCATGGGACTCTGATTGGGAAGGCATTTTAACGCAATTCCACTAGTATGTGTCCTCAAGGGCGTCTAAGCAATTCAGACAGCCCTCAGTGTGATTGGCCCTCTTTTCTGGTCTCCCTCCAGATTTCAGGGCATCAGTCGGTGTTCATCAACGAGCCTCGCCTGTCGGACTTCAAGCAGATCCTGCTGAGAGAGGGCATCCAGGCCGAGTTTGTGGGAGGAGTGCTGGTATGCAACAACATGGTGGCCGTCCGCAGGGTGAGTTGTCCTTCCCACTGGCTCAGCGAGTGTGCTATCCATCAGCTCGCCACGACACTAGTCACCACTAGCCCTCAACAGGGAGAGTGGCCAGTACAGATGACATATGGCACAGGCTTATTTATTTATTTATTTTTGCCAAATCCACGCAATGAAAACATTGAGCTTCTGGTTTTAATCCAAATTGGATTTATATTTCAGTCTTTGTGCAAATGAGTTGTATAGTTGATATGAGGCCAGTGTTTTAATGAAATTAAAAGCCTGTACATTTAAAGGACATGTACAAAACACTTAAAAATAATTGTCCAACAAATTTGGATAACTCAAAAGGGCTTTGGCTCATCACAAAAAAATCCATCCTTTCACATCTCCGGTCTGTGACCTTCAGAAACTTTTATTATACCCTTCAAAGCCTCAAGGCGCTGACACACCAACCCGATAATCGGCCGTCGGACAGTCTGGCGAGGTCGGTGACTCGAGTCTGTTTGGTTTGTTCCGTGCCATCGTCCGTTGGAGGGGCCGTCGCCCTTCATTTTGGCCGATTTGACTTGAGGCGGGCAGTCGGACTCAATGGCCAATCTGATTGGTGGAGCGCAAGTCCTTGACTAGCGAATCAGTGCACTTATGTTACAACACCTACCGGAAATGACAGGCGGGATGGGCCTGACGAACGCCTCACAAAATCTGACGAAAATCTTTCAAACTGACCATTGTCGATCAAAAAACCAGACATATTCAGCAACTGTATGGCCTATTTCTCGCTTAAAATGTTTTCAGAAACACTTTTTGGTGAACTATTTTCATAAAATCCGAGATCGTATTCCGAATGGCCGCCATTATTGTTCAGGTTTGAAATCCAGGAGCAGACAGACCCACGTGACGCGTTCGTCATTTCCGGTTTTCATTTTTTGGGCGTCAATACAGATTAGCACTGCCTGCTGTTATGGAGACGTATTATGTCTCGCACACGCAGAGATCGTACGATCAAGTCGCCGTCGCTTCAGTGTGTTCCGAGGCACTTTTTGGACCTCAGGGAGCCGACTGATCAGCCTGACTGCCTTTTCGGGTTGGTGTGTCAGGGCCATCAGAAACAACTCAACAATAATTTAGCATTGCAACAAAAAGACAAAGTATTCATTGCCTTATATGCTGTTGACTGTGAGCCATCAGAAGTTGTGTTGTGCAGCTGAAAATGGTCCCCGTAGGATATGCTAATATTGTTGTAAAGCAGTGTGACACATTGAGCTTCTCTTTGTTTGATGATGGATTGTGTCAACCCGAGCAAGCGGCGCTGTTCAGTGCAAGTTGTTTGTGATGGCGTAGGAAACAGCAGCTTAGTCAGGAGTCTAGAGAAACACGGGCAGAGGTTGATATTGTATATTAAAGTATTTCTACGTGTGTTAACTGGTATTGGCAGTAAACCAAAATCAAATTGTTAGCATTGCAGTTAGGTGGTGTTGTTTACAATGAAATATACTGTAGTTACTTTTGGACACCAGGAAGACTAGCTGGTCGTCTAGGCATCAGCTAATGGGGATCCTTTATAATAAATACAACAAAAAAAAATACAAATCCTGTAGATTAAGAGTAAAACATATTTACCAACAAAGTCATATAAGATAACATTAAAAAATATTTTTTGTCTTGGAACTGAAATGTTGTTGGTCAGAATTTCACAAAACCTGTCAAGTTAATAGTGTCTTATTTTATATTTAGCTGTGGTTTTTAAGGTTTTAGAGGTTACGGTTTTATTTACTTACATACTATAACATAAGATACCAGTGCTTAACACTAAATGGAACATTAAGACAAAGAGAAATACAAACCCCAATTCCAATGAAGTTGGGACATAATATATAATAAATATTACATAATAAAAACAATGCAATGATTTGCAAATCCTTTTCAACCTATACTCAATTAAAGACACTACAAAGACAAGATATTTAATGTCCAAACTGATAAACTTTATTGTTTGTTTTTTTTTCCGCAAATATTCAGTCATTTTGAATTTGATGCCTGCAATACGTTCCAAAAAAAGCTGGGACAGGGGCAACGAAAGACTGGGAAAGTTGAGGAATGCTCAAAAAACACCTTGTTTGGAACATTCCACAGGTGAACAGGTTAATTGGTCATGATTGGGTATGAGAGGAGAATCTCCAAAAGGCTCAGTCGTTCACAAGCAAGGATGGGGCGAGGTTCACCACTTTGTGAACAACTGCGTGAGCAAATAGTCCAATAGTTTAAGAACGTTTCTCAACGTACAATTGCAAGGAATTTAGGGATTTTCTCATCAGTCCATAATATCATCAAAAGCTCCAGAGAATCTGGAGAAATCGCTGCACGTAAGTGGCAATGCCAAAAACCAACATCGAATGCCTGTGACCTTCGATCCCTCAGGCGGCACTGCATTAAAAACCGAGATTATGTAAAGGATATTACCACGTGGGCTCAGGAACACTTCGGAAAACCATTGTCAGTTAACAGAGTTCGTCGCTACATCTACAACCAGAAACGCCGCGGCTTCTCTGGGCCCGAGCTCATCTGAGATGGACTGACGCAAAGTGGGAAAGTGTGCCGTGGTCTGACAAGACCACATTTCATATTGTTTTTGGAAATCATGGACGTCATGTCCTCAAGGCCAAAGCGGAAAAGTACCATCCAGATTGTGATCAGCACAGAGTTCAAAAGCCATCATCTGTGATTGTATGGGGGGGGGGGGGTTGTTAGTACCCATGGCATTGGTAACTTGCACATCTGTGAAGGCACCATTTAATGCTGAAAGGTGCATAAAGGTTTTGGAGCAACATATGCTGCCATCCAAGCAACGTCATTTTTAGGGACCTCCCTGCTTATTTTGTACGTGTTACAACAGCGTGGCTTCGTAGTAAAAGACTGGTCTGCCTGCAGTCCAGACCTGTCCCCCACTGAAAATGTTTGGCACATTATGAAGCGCAAAATACGACAACGCAGACCCCAGACTGTTGAGCAACTGAAGTCGCACATCAAGCAAGAATGGGAAAGAATTCCACCTACAAAGCTTCAACAATAAGTGTCCTCATTTCCCAAATGCTTATTGAGGTGATGTAACACAGTGGTAAACATGCCCCTGTCCCAGCTTTTTTGGAACGTGTTGCAGGCATCAAATTCAAAATGACTGAATATTTGCAACAAAAAAAAAAACAATAGTTTATCAGTGTGAATATTAAATAGCTTGTATTTGTAATGTATTCAATTGAATATAGGTTGAAAAGGATTTGCAAATCATTGTATTCTGTTTTTATTGACGTTTTACACAATGTCCCAACTTCATTGGAATTTGGGTTGGTAAATACAGCCTGCCTAAGTTGGAATTTAAAAAGAAAACGGTGGCATATAAAAACAACTCACCTCAGAAGAAGGGCACAAAAGAAGAATCACAGGCAGAACTTAACAATTAAAGGAAAAGGAAAAGTAGGAGTGAGCCAGGATACAAACAACAAAATGCATAATTGACAAGAACCTAAAATAGACGCAACCCAGAAAATGAAATCAAAGAGAACTGAGACTTTTAAGTGTGTGTGTGTGTGTGTGTGTGTGTGTGTGTGTGTGTGTGTGTGTGTGTGTGTGTGTGTGTGTGTGTGTGTGTGTGTGTGTGTGTGTGTGTGTGTGTGTGTGTGTGTGTGTGTGTGAGACTACATTCATGGGGTCCAAAAACTGGGAATACAGTATACTTGTGGGGTCCCAACAGCGTTGTGGGGCCAAAATGCTGGACCCCACAAGTTTAAAGGCCTGTTTGAGGGTTAAAAACTTGGTTTTAGGGGTAGAATTAGGTTATGGTGAGGGTAAGGTTTAAGGTTAGGCATTTAGTTGTTAAGGTTAGGTAAGTAAGGACTATGAAAATGCTTTTGTGTTGTGTGTTATTGTTGTGTGTGTGTGTGTGTTGTTGTGTGTGTGTGTGTGTGTGTGTGTGTGTGTGTGTGTGTGTGTGTGTGTGTGTGTGTGTGTGTGTGTGTGTGTGTGTGTGTGTAAATGGAAAAACTTGAAGTGGATCGCTTCATTAGACATTTAAATCCCAAGTCTGTGAACGGTCTGTGGGAGTGAATTGGAAGCATATTTATTTTCTAGGTCAGCCGTGTGCTGTACAGGCAGGGCTTGTACATCTATGTTTAAAGGTGTAACCATGATGTACAAAGTGTTAATGAATGGACCCATATGACCTGTGCATCTTTGTCCAGACGGAGGCAGGACGCATTGGCCTGGAAGGCTGCCTGTGTGACGACTACTATAAGATCCGGGAGCTGCTGTATCAGCAGTACGCCGTGGTATAGCAGCAGCAGGAGGAGGAGGAGGATGAGGAGGAGGAGGACGCGCCACAGAAGAGCATACCATGGCAATACAGAGACAATCCTTTACACGGACTCTACCCAGAGGAGAAGAGCATACCACACTCAGGCTACCTCTGCCTCAGGGGCGGCTCTAGCTGTTTCACGGCAATCCCTGTTGTATATTTTCCCTTTTTATTATTTGTTTTCCAGATACCATTTTTTTATTGTTAGTGTACCTCCACAAAGTGAGAGAGGTGGATGCTTTCCCCAGACTGACCTCTCTGTGTGTGTGAACAGACTCTACAACTCCTCTTTCTGTATAGTAACATCCTGATGCCCTAGATGGACTAAAGGATTCCCCTTCCCATTCTGTCATTAAAAAACTGTGTTTTTCATATATGCTTCACTGTTAAATGTTTTTCTCAGATGTCGACATAACAAGCACAGTAGTTTACTCTATAGTGGGCAGTAAATTAAACACCACACATACTTTCTGGGATAGGAGAAAGAAAAACCTGTGGGTCGTTTTCATTTCTTTAAACCAATCACAATAGTCTTGGGTGGTGCTAAGCTCCGGTCGCAAAGACGGTTGCTCTGCAAAAGGGTCTAAGGAATGAACTTGTTTTGGTGGAACATTTGCACCCCGCAAAAGAAAATGCCAAATAAAATATTAAATAATGTAACTGTTCACACTATACAGTAATGTGAGCTATTTAAATTAGCTGGATACATGGTTAATCGTAATTTGCTCTTACCAGTGTGTCGTAGGGCTGGGCGATATGGAGAAAATCAGATATCGTGATATTCTTGTCCTAATACCTCAGTGTTGATATTGTGGCGATATTATAGGGTTGACAATTGGTGCTTTAACAAAATATCTTAATGAGATTTTAGATAAATAATCTTCAGTAATGTAGATATAATGACTACGTGGGTAAATGTAAAAATAATAGAAGAGCTAGAACAGTCTGGTAACAGAAAATGACATAATTTTACTGTAATGCAGCCTTTAAAACCATGAAAAGACAACACTTAAGCCATTTACAATACGATATTTAGTCTCACATCATGATGTCAATATAATATCGATATATTGCCCAGTCCTAGTCTATCACTGTGTATTTCGTCTGAGCAAAGCCTGACATCTGGCGTAATGTGAGACTTTATCCTGAAAATGTACTTCCGTTGATCTAGACTACTGACAACATGAAAGCATCCAGCGTTTCATAATTGCACTTACGTGGGAAAAAAAACATGTCAAAAACAAAGCCGTAGAAGCCACAGGTATACTGAGTTTTACCTCCCTAGGTTAGGTCAAGTTCCAAAAATACTTGATCCTACACTTCCCATGCAATTTCATAGCATCTTCCATTCAACCGCCCCTGTCTGATAAATGCCCACACCTCCAGCTTGCAATGCAGCATGAATTATGTAATAAATTGGATGTCTCAAGACCAAACTAAGCTAACCCTGATGAACATCATCATAGTAATTTTCTCCAATTGACAAATTTTCTCCAGAGCCACAGGCGACAGCTAAATAGTCTTCTAGGCTAGTAAACTGATCTTCATGTGTGAAATTGGCTTATAATGCTGAATATTAAGTGAATATTTATAAGTATAATTTTTGTTGCCGAAAATAAGTAGCAAGCTCTTCTCACATTAGATGGTTTTTTTAGCATGTGCTTTGCGTGCTGATGTACTATCACCAAACTGCCTACTCGGTCAACTAGTTACTGCAGTAACGCCAGATGGAGACATTTTTCAGCTGCTTCTAACCACCTCTGAATACCCATATCAAATCTGCCCATGCAGCAGGACCATCTGTAATACAGTGGTGAGATGACATTGTCCCTGAAGTGATAACTGGGATTTAATATATAATTCAGCCTGCTATCTAGTGAGTCAGGATTACCGCTCTTCTCTTTCATATTTCAGGTAACGTGTCTCTCGCAGCAAAAAAAAAAAAAAAAAAAAAAAGTGTTTACCTCCATGGCTGTTTGTGACGGGGTAAAAAAAAAATAATAATAATGAAACGGTTCAGCAGTTTGTTTTCTTATCTTTTTCAGGCACACATGGATATACAGCCTCACCTCTGCTGTGCTCCAGCGAGGTCTAACCGGTGTAGAGAAAGTTGGGTGATAAGAGGGGATGTTGCTGGCTGGCCTTGAGGATGGAGGGGAAGGCAGGGTGTCATTGCCGGAGAGATGTGTCTGCTGCAGCCGTGGTGGCACATTGACTCGGTTGATTACGTTTGCACTGTTGTGTGAATCCCCGGGGTAGATCCTTAACCCAGGCAGCTGTGAAATGCCACTTTTGCAGATATACCAATACAACCCTTTATTTTCCTGCTTCCTGCCTCCCCCCACATCTCCTCTTCATCATCCCCAATTGTCCAACATCACATGTGCATCATAGTGATGGAGACTCCTCCTACGCTGATAGCCTGTTAAGCAATCACAGGGGGGCACACACACACACACACACACACACACACACACGTAGGACAGGGAAAGCAAGCCGTGTTAGAGACAGTGTGTGTGGGGGGGTGATTATGCACACGGTTGGAGGAGTTAGACTTGAGCACGGATGGATGGCTGGCTGACGTGCAGGCCTGTTTTTTACACAGTTGCATAACATACAGTTTTGCACTTTAAAAACATTAAAATTTAAATGCTCTTTTTTAATCCGTAGCTCACACACACACACACTTCATGTTCAGAAACACATCAATGGTGCCTTTTATTTATTTCTTCCCCCGCCTCCCCTGAACCTCAGTAACCTGTGACAGACAGAAGCTGAGTGAGAGATAGAGAGCGAGAGTGGAGACGAGGAGGAGAGAGGAGCTCTTCTGCTTCATGCCAGCCCTGCCCAGTCACTGCTTTTCATTTTGATAATTGACCGGCAACGCCAGAAATGTCCATCACCTAATCCTCTTAGCTCTCATAATGCTGACTCTGTCACAGAAGCCCCTGTTTTAATGTAACGAGCAGCTAAGCCCAGAGCACAGGACAGTCTCCCAGGGGCACTGAGGACGCTCTGCCCCCTGGAGGCCAGCGAGAGAGCTACTCTCAGCTCAACAAGTGCTCTGCCAATCTGTCAAATCCATAAATCCATAACCTGGCTCCCCTGCCTTTCACACTATATACTCATTGGCACAAAGATGTACTCAAAAAAGAGCGTCTTGGTTGTGTATATCCATTCATCTGTGTGGATTGGAGGATGAATGAATTTAATCCCTTTTGAATTCCCGGTCTCCTCACTAAGCAGACCACTTAATGCCAATGACATCAATGTAATAATGTAAAAAGGGGACGGATTTCTATGAAACCTCACAATAGTCAAACATAGCATAAGGCTGATATGTTACCAGCTCTGAAAATGGAACTTGTCACTCTCCGCAAATGGACATCACATTAAAATTTCTGGAGCTTTATTACTGCCGTTTTTGGGCTAATCAAAGGTTGTGAATGAATACAAAGCAGTCCGTTTGACAGAATGACAGATACTATTGTTATGCATTTATCTCACCCTCAGATGATATTTTAACACTCAAATTAACAGAGTAAAATAGCAATTCAGGAAGCCACTGTTGAAGAAAGCTTAAAGATTAGTTTGACATGTTGGAAAATATGCCTATAAGAGAATTTCAACATTCATGCCAGCCTCAGCCTTGTAATTTTGAGTCTGAGATATTTAGACAGCTAAAATATCTCCCATGAAAGGGCTACAGAAGTGTCAACAAACCATAAAAGGTTGCAAAGCTACCATCGTCGGCAGTTACATCTACATGAAATGTCATTGTCAACTATTTCTCTAAATATCTGTTTGTGTGGTGTTGACTTTTTAAACAACACATCTTAATTCATCCAATCCATCTCTTCCCTAATTCCTGCCTCAGTGGGTAATCCCCATGTGCTGGCATCTTCCTGTGGTAATGGTCTTTCAGTAAAGGAATCACTCTTGCCCACCCTTTCTTTAAGACACATAGAAAGGCTGTGTTGAGCAGGAATCCTGAATTATACCATTACGGAGGTGATCCTCTTATGCAACCTACTCTTCACACCCGTCCACAAAGCGGGGATGCTCACGAGCACAAATCCACCAAGGCACTTCCTGCCAGATTATCCACAGTCCACAATACTGCAGCTGCCATGTTTCCTTTTTGATGAAACAATGCGTTTTGTTGGGTGCATTCATGGCTGGGACTCATCCTGGCTGGCTCCCTGGCAGAGACATTTGGATGACTTAGCAATCATGTGTATGTGACTGGATATTTAGGACAGATCGCATGAGATTGTTTTCCTTGGCTTGTGTACAAACAGCGCATTCTTCTCCTCCCAGAGCAAAACAAACCTGACCAGTTGGTTATCTGTAACTTGAGGCAATGCAGACAATTGGTTCAGGAAACACGTTCTTGGATGAGGGCAGTATCAGCCTCTTAGCAAACTGCATTCAGGCTGACATGTGGTTCCAGCCAGTCAGCAGAATGCATCCTGGCTGGCCTGCTCTTTCCGCTCAGCACATCAGAAGGAGCCGGCCTTATCTGATGTGACAGAGCTGACACTACCTTGAGAGCTGTGAGGAGACCCCTGCTGATGATTAATTCAAGCTCAGAAAACACGATGAGGATTCACTCTCTTTGTTTACCCTTGCAGACGTCTCTCCTAAACCTAGGATGACTCTCTGGCATGTCACAAGGCCGTATAATAAGGCTGAATCATCTGCAGTGAATGATGTGGATGTGAGAACAAATAGAGGCTGGACCGAGGAGTGTTGATCCAGAGAAGTGAATCAGCAGCACTACAACCGTTTGTCTTTGTGCAGTTCAGTTTACATGGCAGCACTGAGCGGTGGCCTCGGTCAAACAGAATGTCCAAATTATTCTGCTTGCTTTAACTTGTAGAGCAACATAAGTGATGCACAAGCATCAAATGTGGAGAGATGTCAGAATGATGGGTCGCCGCAGCAAAGCGCCCTGAGCAGTTAGGCGTTCGTGCCTCAGCAGTGCCCAGCAGGTGAACTGGCATCTCTCCAGCTAACAGTCCACACTTTGTACCTGGCCCGTCCAGGACTTGAGCCGGCTTCCCTCAGGTTCCCAAGCCAAGTCCCTACTGAGTGAGAAACTGCCGCTACTTCTATGGCTAGCCATTTTAACATTTAATAGCTAGACTGGATATGTATTGCAGATATCCATCATTCAACTCTTCCTAGTCAAAACGAACAATTCAGATAACGACAATGACATTCTTCCTATCTACAATTGTCATTTCAAATATCCACAACGTCATTCTTACTTGTACAAATTACGTCATGTTTCCCATTCATGTGTATGGGGCTTTCAATTTCAGATGTCCACAACGTTATTCTTCCTATCAAAAATGAACATTCAGGATATCTGCAATAGAATTATTACTAGGAAGAACTTCCATTTCAGATATCTACAATACAATTGTTACTAGTCAAAACTCTAATGACAGATATCCAAATAAAACAAACATTCGAGATATCTAAATTGTAATTTTACTCTCCAAAAGACATTCTGACTCGTAAAAATGATGGATATGTACAACTGCAATTTTGGATATCTATAATAGTAATGCTTCCCATCCAGAATGTAATTTTATATATCTGAAATAGTAACTGACACAGTGTTTGACGTTAAACAAAAAGATAATGATAAATGCCAAAATGGCTCACTTTAGTTTTGACTAGTAACAATTGTATTGTAGATATCTAAAATGGGAGTTATTCCTAGTAATAATTATAATGCAGATATCCTGAATGTTCATTTTTGATAGGAAGAATGACGTTGTGGATATCTGAAATGACAGTTGTAGATAGGAAGAATGTCTTTGTGGATATCTGAATTGTTCTTTTTGACAAGGAAGAGTTGAATTATGGATACCTGCAATAAATATCCAGTCTAGCTATTAAATGTTTAAACTGACAATTACAATTTTAAAACGATTTTTAGATATCTTTTATTTAGCTTTGACCAGTACAATCAAAGTTGTAGATATCTTGAAATACAATTTCTACTAGTAAAAATGTTATTGTGGAGTTCTTTAATTACTATTCTAACTATTGAGAATACAATTTTATCCAGTAGAAATGCTATTATGGATATCTAAAATGTAATTACAGATGGGAATGTGGTTTGATTAAATGTTAAAACTGCTTGCCATACTACTGCCGCCCCTCAAAGATAGTGTCCACTCACAGGCAAGTATGCTAAGTTTTCTTTTAATGCTTTCTTTCTCTCACATTCTCTTTTAAGGCTAATTCTATCCATCTCATGCCAAATGCAGAAAACAATAACTTTCAGAGCTGTAGACTTGAGCCAGATTTAAGTCACAAAAACAGTGACTTCAAACTTGACTTGGGTCTGGCTGGTGTGAGAGTTGACATGACACTTGACCACCTAAAGACTTAACATGAGACCTGAGAGCAAAAACATTAAGGTTGTCAAGTGTTTTTGGTCAGACCCTCCCAAATGCCCACGTCTTTCAAGTTCTACCCCAAAGTTTGTAACTCTTTGGTTAAAAATGTGATATTTCAGGGTTATTTTTTCAGACTTTAAAAAACTACTGTTTTCACAGACTAAGCAGTGTCTTCATGACAAGCTAACTGATCTTCATGTAAAACTGGTGGAGTGCTCCCATCAAAAAGCACGTTCCAGTCCTCGTGCCAGCTTGTGAATAATGAGACTTTGACATTAGCAACTCCTACTCATCCTCCTACTACACAGTGCCTATAACTTCTGTGTCCAGTATGGAGGTGTGCAGGGTGATGAAATCACACAGCAGGGAAATCTACTGGCTCATTGACTTTAATGGCCACCCCTCCACCACCACCCCCAGCTGCAAGTGAATGAAGTTGAAGAACTCGCCTTCATTTGCCCTCTGCTTCAGAGTACGGTTGCAGCCTGTGTCTCCAACTCTGATGATATCTTCCCAGAATGAATGGGCAGCATGTTTCTGTTGGCATAACCTCTGTGGTTAGTCTGAATGGGACTCCACTGTTCTTTTCAAGGGGAAAAGGTTGCTCTTTGCCTGCCTAACATTCCTTTTCGGCTCTGCAGACAAAAGAATAATGACGTTATTTATGTGCAGCTCATTAGAAAAAGGCTAAGTCTCTCTCAGATATAGCCAGTCTTTTTCCTTTAGCCGCTGGCCGCCGTTAGGCAGCAGGGCGCCCCGCACAGTAAAACCTTCATCCAATTTTTACACAGTCCTGATCTGATCTGATCTGAGCTCAAATGACTAAAGCAGAAATTCTAAAAACTCAAAATAAGCAGGTTTGGTAGAACTGATAATAGAGTTTGTCACCGTGATAATGAAAAAGATGTAAGAGTCATTTCTTCTACAGTAGCAAAAGCATATTTACTGTTCACATTAGCATTTGTAAAGAGGGTGGACAAAATAACAAAAACACCCTGCAGTTTAAAGCAGTCCAATGCAACCCTACAAACTACCCTGCCCATTAAAGAGTAGTTTTAAAACAAAATGGTAAATCAAAGTCCACTCAATAGCTTTTTACTGGAGCTTTCAACCACAACTCATGCTCTTCTTCAGCAGATAAAGCTAACAAATCTATTGCCTGGCTACTGTATTGGATTGCATTATATACAGAACAAGTGTCACATTTTGCCCTTCTTATACCGAATTAATCCACCAAATATTTAAGGGCTATAGGGAGTCAGAAGACACCCCTCTCACACTCATTATGTGTTATTTGAACTAAGTTTTTTGAGAGATAATTCAACAGAAATGAAACAATCTATCTATAAATTGCAGGAACGTCTGTCTGTCTGTGTGTGTGTGTGCACCTGTTTGTGTCGTGACTCACTCTACACCATCTCTCTCTCTCTCTCTCTCTCTCTCTCTGCACGCGCACACACACACACACACACACAGGTTCTGGTGGTTGATGATCGTAGACATGTGCTGTTTAGCTCTCTTAACGGGCCAGGTGGGTAGCGCACTGCCATGAGTCCATGACGCTAATGTCTGATTACTCCTCATTTTCATTGTGATATTTTGTGATTACATTCTGAATCTGCAACGTTTTCTGTCAGGTAAATCTGTAAGTTAGTAGTAGGTTATACAGGGGAGTTGCTTTTGAAGTGGTTTGGGGTCCTTCTGTAAGTAATTTTGGGGTAGGCTACAGGTTTAATGAATTCTACAAGCAGCAATACCACAGGCCAAGTAATCGCCCGTTCCAAACAGGCACATTTTCAACGGGCACTGCACTAGTAAATGATCAATTTGCTGGAGCAGATAAACCTGCATCTCATGTAGTTACAGTATAAAAGCACTGTATGAATCATAATTTTTGGTGCAGATGCTGTCTTGGTTGTCTGTGTTGCCTTATTTTGACGACAGCTGTATGGGTGAGTTTTCATATCCTGGAAGATGAAGAGAGCAGTACAGGAGATGGCTGCTGCCTCCAGAATACACAGATTAGACGTTATGTTGCTTGTCTCTGCCCTGTTTACTCTTCACACCTGAGCAGGCATACAAATAAACCTGCAATACTGCCACAGAATGCTCAACACTCACGATTAATATTTCATTTTTCCTGCAGCTCACTGAGGAGCTTATGCAAGGAGTTAAAATCAGCAACTCTCCAGGGACATTTCCTGTGTGTGTATGTGCGTGTGTGTATGTGTGTGTGTGTGTGTGTGTGTGTGTGTGTGTGTGTGTGTGTGTGTGTGTGTGTGTGTGTGTGTGTGTACCAAGCTTGTACTGTACTATTAGTACCAGCCATTGGCTAAAGTGGGCTCTGCAATAGTTGGCAGACTGAGAAAAAAAAAGAGTTTGAAAGCTGGGGGATATTTCTCTCTCCATCTGTTTACTTGCTTCAGATAATTAGTAAAATATTAGTTACAATGCCAGCAGTGCATTAATTGAAGGTGTCACGCTTCCTTCTTTGGCTCAGTGTCACCTATCCACCACAAACACACCTCAGCAAAATCAGCCCCACTTACTGTATGCATGGGATATCCCAGCACTGTGTAGTCACTGTGCAAACACTGCAAAAGGGCATTGTACTGTATTGTACAGTTGTCGTTTTCTCTCTTGTTTTAACCATATACACAAAAGCACAGAGAAAAAGCTATACTGAGCTATATCAGCAGTTTCAAAATATTATTTTAATTACAAAGTTCTTGAAGGCATACACTGAAGATGAAATATTCTTTTTGATCTAAAGCATAAGAAGAAACAGCTGTCTTATCCCAAGATACTCATGAGTCAGTTGAAGACATCATCCGAGTGGTTTTTGACTACAACTTCCTGTTTTTGTTGCGCAATAAAGCATAATGTTTACCTGTGTCATGCTAAAATGTAACAGTAACACAAATAGAGAAGAGTCTCAAAGCCAGCAAATTTGACTCAGTTATGTAAGTTACACAGCAGCAATGTTTATCTAAAATGTGTTACCATTAGCTAACATTAGCGACCAAAGACTACTGGTCATACAAGACCAAGTAAGGCTGTAGCCGCAAAATCTTGCAGTGTACTAAATTGAGCAAAAGTGCATTTTATGGCGTTAAAAAAATTATTTCTAATGGAAAGATTGTGTTATTTCTTTTATCAAATGTTGCATAGTCTTTAATTAAAATACTCAGAAATAATTTGAAGATCTACAATTTAATGACAACTGGGAAATATCTATTTGCTGATGGATGCAGATTAGGTGATATGATTGAAAGCTCCAGAACCGCTATGGGCCATGTGGTGAGATTGTTTTCTCAACCACAGAATTAAAGTTCAGACTTCAGCTTGCCGAAATAACCTAATGGGACCTTTTGGGTAATGCCAGTCCTTCATTAAGCATTTCAAATGATATACTGTCACAGTTTTGTCACAGTTTGAGAGTTCAAAAGGAGGACCCAAAGGCAGGAGACCAGTTAGGCAGGTGGATGAAACAAAACCAGCTTTAATAGCAAAAGCTAAAGACAAGAAATACTAAACAATGGAGAAGTAATTACTAGGAAATATCATACTTGGAGCCAAAAACAAAAGCAGAGACTGTGAAACAAGAGAACACCAAGACTCTTATACACAAGGAAAGAAGGGTGGTAACGAGTAACAGATTAAATACATCAGGGCTGGACAGACAATCAGTAAGGAAAACACACAAGGCAGAAAGTAAAACAAGACATGACACATGAGAAGAACCTACAAAATAAAACAGGAAATTAAACAAACTCCAGGTTCATGACAGCCATGCTGTAATTAAGTGGTATCATTGCAAATAGTAGCAGTTGATAATCATTCACGGTCTAGTCACATAGACTAGTCACACATTGTTTAACTGGGACATACCACCAGTACTTCATTCAAAAGCCTACATAGTAAATGTTTGCATTGAAACAATATCTTTCATTGAAACATTATGTAAACTGTGCCATGTTTCTGCAGGATCTTAATCACTGCATTAAACCAATGAATAAACCACATGAATCATCAAAGCAATTATGGAGTTGAAAGCTGACATGAGTCTGAGTCAATTGTTGTGCAGCACTCACACACTTCATTAGTGATCTGCAGCACAGGGACATGATACAAACGTGGCATTTATATCAAACAACACATTTACAGTACACCGACTGCTCCTTTTGACATCTACCCACATCAAAACACTCCTACAGAGCCAATCTCTCACCGTCTGCCGGCAGCTAAACCCATGGTTCACGCACATTATCTCTGCTGCGGATCAGCGGCCATTCACTGGGTCCTGCAAGAGGCAAAGGAGGCCATGTATGTATGTTTGACCAAGTCAGAGAGAGTATAAAGCAGTGGCTAAATCTCTGTAAGCAGGCCCTGGCACTGCTCCCCAATTGCCTGCCTGCTGTGTGGGCAGGGGCCTGGTGGGGACTAATCCCTTGGCATGGGCACGGGTCACACATGTTGAGTGTGTGTGTGTGTGTGTGTGTGTGTGTGCGTGAAGACAAGCTGCAGGATGAAGACAAGTCCTGGCAACAGATTCAGAAAGCCCTGACTAATAACCTGCAACGCCTTCCATGCTTAACTAGCAGCCTTCACTACTTGAAAGTCTTGGATGCTCCTCGGAAATGAAGGGTAAAGTTTTTGGAGGTCTGCCTCGTACTGTACCAACAGGGACAGCCCTGATCTTACATAACCTCAGTCTGTGGAGAGATTGCGTCAGAGCGTGAGGCCTTTGACCCTAACATGCTGCTCAGTTTTTGCTGAAGTGGGCAGCAGTGGTGGCTGTAAAAGTTGACATGCTGTTTCAGTCTTGTCAACCAGTGTGTGTAGATTGACAGTTAAAGTGACCCACAGCAAGCCTGGAGGCAACAAGAGCAGCTTCTGCTCTGCAGCCTCACAAATCCCCAAACACGTGTGAATGCTGTATGTAATTCCAAGAAAACATTGCACTCAAGTGTTAAAGAAATAGTATGACATTTGAGGAAATATGCCTATTTGCTTTCTTGCTGAGAATTAGATGAAAAGATTGACACTACTCTCATGTCAAAATCCACCTACCAGCACCTCTAAATCTCACACACATTGTATTATAAACACGGCCTAGAAATCATGACCTGATACATGAATATATATGTAGCTTTATACAGTGACGGACTGGGATCAGAAAACAGCCCTGGCATTTTCAACTCACCGGCCCTATTTTTGTAAATAACCTAGCTTGGAAATTAGTAACTCTGCCTTCCGAGTGAATCTTTCCACGCACCTTGCGTACAATCGTGAATATTTTTGGCTACATGCATAAAATAACTTAAATTTAAAAAAATTATCAAAGACAAATTATCAGTAGTGGCCCATAGGGGGCGGCCCTTCTGGCATTTGCCCAAATTCCAGATGGCCAGTCCGTCACTGGCTTTATATTAAAAGTGACAGGTACACTAAGTATGTAGCTTGAGCCAGGAGCCGATTAGCCTAGCTTAGCATAAAAAGCCAAAGTGTAAACATCAAGTTTGGTTCTACGGGGCATTACCGTTAAGTGCTGTAACTATTTTTTTATAGACCAGAGGTCTTCGGCTAGCTGTTTCCCCATGCTTTAAGTCTTTATGCTAAGCTAATGCCACGTACGCACTACACAAAAATCAAGCCGATTTTGGGCCTGGTTCCCACCTCTCGACAATTGTCAGCCACGCTCTGATTTTTTGATGGTTCTAATGTGTTAGTGTGCTGTTCTGACCAACTGGTTGCTCCACACACTATAGGAACAAAACTGTTAAAGAAAAGGCAGTCGGACTGATCATTCGGCTCTCGTCTCCCCGAGTCGGTCGGTGCCTCGGAACACACCGAAGCGACGCCGACTTGAGCGTATGTTCTGCGCGTGCGCGAGACGTAATACGTCTTCATAACAGCAGGCGCCCAAAAAATTAAAACTGGAAATGACGGAACATCTCTCTAGACCTAGTAAACACAGAGCATGCTGTCGCCAGTCATTGTTTTCATCAGAGAGTGTTGATAGTAGTCAAGAAGGTTCGTTGATGTCATTACTCGCTGAACGGAAGAAAATACGATGGCTACTAGTAATAAGAAGATACTGGCGTTGTCAGCTCTGGTTTTCTCGTGCACTGATTCGCTAGTCAAGGGCTAGCACTCCACCAATCAGATTGGTCATTGAGTCTGACTGCCCACTGGCTGATTCAACAAGTCAAATCGGCCAAAATGGACGCCCACGGCTCATCTGACTGACGACTGCACGGAACACACCGAACAGACTCGAGTCACCGACCTCGCCAGACTGCCTGACGGCCGATAATCGGATTGGTGTGTCAACGCCTTGAGGGATCTCTCCCATTTTCAACACCTGTTAAGATTTGAAAAATCTTTAAGTGTGGGCCGGGCATTACTCTCGGTAATTCTCTAAGAAAGCTAATAAGCGAATTTCCCAAAATGTAGAACAATTTCTCGTAAGTGGAAACATCATCTGCTTTTAATTGAATGGGCCAAACTATTAAAAGTTCAGTAATGAGAAGTGGCTTAATTATTCTGGGAGCAGTTTATAAATACAGCTGGGTAATAACAGAGGAGATCTGCATTAGAGCAAACAGCAGGGCGGCAGGGCTTTTCCACCAACACCGCTGCGAAATTTCCTTTTCAAACCACCAACTTTGAATCTCTCTCTTGAATGTGTTAAGGGAGGAAACAGTACAAGACAAATGTATAAAAGAGATAATATCTTGGCAATATCCATTTTCTTAATCACAGAATTAAATTACGCTATCATAATAACTTACGTCAAAGTATAACATATATTCACACACTGATCTTAGCATGTACATTTTGGTGTCCAGAGAATAGAACTGTCCAATTATTTCCTGTTACACAAAGTGACAGCTCAACAGCTAACACCAAATAATAGGTGAGCAACGACACCTGAGCTTCACCAATCACACGGAGCCTCCAGGACAGGGGATTTGAGTTGGCCTGTTGGGTGACACATTTGCAGGACTGCCAACTACCAAACCCTAATTAGGGGTGTAGTGGAGTGTAAATCCAGTTCCACTCAGCATTTTAAGCTGACATATACAGTACATTTGTGGAATATTCATGACATACAAAGTAAAGTGAGGCTCTTTCATATTAATGCTGGCAGAATTGATTATTTTCCCCTTATAATGGTAATTGTTGTCCTAGTGATCACTGACTGTAGGACATATTTTACCCACATTTAATTTACTACTGCCACACTGACATAAAGGGCCCCATTACATTAGTCATTGTGCATGTCCAACAGCTCTGTTTGTGTGAAGCAATTTTCTGAAGGGCAAAACGTAAAAACCATTATAATCTTGGCAAAAAAAAACCTTTAGGCAATGAGGATTTATTTCATGGTTGTAGATTTGGAAGGGAGGGGGCCAGGCGCACATGAGCCTGAAGATCTATAACCTTAATTATTCAGCATGCTATCAAAATGAGGACAGCAGGTGAGTTGGAGGCCAGTTATTAGAGGGGCTGTGCTCGGGACCCAGGAAAATATTGGATTTGGTTTAATAACACAGCAGTTTTTTAAACCTGTTTTGTGTTGTTTTGAGCAGCATGATAGGGCTTGCCTCGTCGCACAAATCCAACCTCACGGTGAAGCGCAAATAACGTGAAAGATGTCCGGACTCCAGAGGCCAGGGTGATCGATGAGCAGCTGTCCGGAGGTTTCAATGTGGACAGTCGAGCGATAGAAGAAGGAAAGCGTGTTTTTTGGGGGGGTATTTTACTTGCTGTTTGCATATGCAGTCCTCGGGAAAGTTAAAGGGGCTCGCGGTCTCATTGGAGGGCGCATAGTAGCCTAAGCGGGCAGCTGGAAGCAAAGGCAGCTGATGGTCCTCTCTGATCAGCACCAGGATTTCTGCACTGAGGAGGAATTCATGTGAAGTGGGAGGCGCCCGAGCGAGACGAGCGGCACGACTGCTGGCCGAATTCGACAATTACCCTTGATGAACACAGATTGGTTTCACTTAACAGGCGCAGGTGCGTGGAGTTTGCGATACGGCGCAGCTGAGCGATTCCACGTTTCTGACTGTACGCTGACGCATTTTATGCCAAACAGAAACTACACGGAGAGAGGTTATTGCAGCAGTTGATTTTTTTTCTTTTCTTCACGGGACAGGATAGGCTACATGTTGCAATGGGAGCTGGTCCGATACCCATCCTATTGCAGAATCCGAATTCAGAAGCAGGGCTATCTTGATTTGGAGATCTAGCCTATAGGCTATATCGGAATTTGACCGCCGTGTCATTGCCAAGTCCAATATCCGGCAGCTGAAAGGCATCTTCTTAACGGCGAAGAGGAGAGGGGGGGAAAAACTGTCCGCTTCACTACTCCCCATCTGCGCCCTGGACGGCTTGAAATGAGGACCACATCCCGGCTGTGTTCCGTGTGAAGAGGCAAGTGGGGCGGCTGTTTCTTTGGCTCTTAAGGACGCAAAAATAGTGGCCGCCGGCCGAGCTGCGAAACATGGAGCGGGACGACACCGACACCGTGAGCGCGTCCAAAAAGACAATAATTGCGAAGATATTTAAAGTTCGGAAGAGGAGAGAGATGCTTTTCGTTCAGGTGTGCTTTATCTGCAGTGCCCTCTTCGTGGCGTGGAGCATGTCGGCGCTGTTGACCAAGACAGGTGAGTGGGGAGAGACCGCTGAGATGCACCGGGGCACAGGGAGCTGAGGACATAGCGGAGAGGCTCAGAAATCTGCAGTGATCAGTTAGGCTAATTGTAATTACAGAGCATCGATCACAAAAACAAACCAATGCGCTTCATAGTCAAGGGCATGGCATCAATGCCATATAATCGTTTGCATTTATAAATGGGAGCAGGTCAAAAATGAGTATGCGGTGCTTATGAGTGTGTGTGTGTGTGTGTGTGTGTGTGTGTGTGTGTGTGTGTGTGTGTGTGTGTGTGTGTGTGTGTGTGTGTGTGTGTGTGTGTGTGTTTTTTAATCCATTTAGATGAAGTGTGTAGTTTGTATTAAAATGTAGTAAATAGCCCATGATGCGTTCGGTGTTTTTGGCCCAACACGCTCCGTAGAAAAAGTCAAAGCTGCACATGTCAGATTAGGGCAATTGTCTTTTATCTCAATGTTGGACACATGCGTCTGTATGCCGCAGTGTGCGCGCCGTGGCAGCGGCACGTTTTTTAATTCAAGAGGCAGGCTGCTCCACATGCACACAGCGATCAAGCAACCGATCCCAGAACAAGAACAATTTGGTTTTGGTTTGTTTGCGCTTTGACATTTGCTCCCAAATCTGCCTTTTTGATTGTTTGGCGCCAGGCGCATCGTCGGTCACACTACTCTGGAGCTCCGGATGGTGGTTAATGGTGGCATCATCTCGTCTGGTCCGGGGCTTCTCACACCATCGCACACACTGGATCACCTCAACCACCCTCGAGCATCAGCACGCTTCCAGGTTCCGCATGGCCATCGAGGGATGCGGATTTTACGCAGAGGCCACTGCCGACCATTTAAAGGGGGGTGATAAACACTGGGCTGCATTTGCTTGCTGAATGTTTCAGTATTCATGGCTGATGCTCGAGGTGTGCGCTCGAGGTGTGCGCTGAGCAAACGACTCAGATGGCTGATCATGCGTGTTTTTTCTTGTTTTCTTTATTTCTTTTTTTCATGCAGGCGCGCGCACACACACTCCATACAACATCCCTCCCATGCACACATGTCAAAACTCTTACCGCAGGCCCGTGCAAACACTGACACGCAGAGCATCCCACACAGCCTCACATACAGTTATGTAATCCAACGATCAACCTTGACATTTTGCTGGTGATGAATGATATGTGACACACCACTGGGATCAGAGGTTAACTAGACAGAACACATCGTACAAGACAGTGCTGTTCATATTAAGGGACAATAAAACTGTACAGTGGCAACATGGATTTTGCAAACATTTATTAGTGCACGGGAGCCATTAAATCAGGAATTATTGCATGTGGACATGGAAGAGAAGAGGGCTTGGTCCCCCCCACACACACACACACACATATATAGTGCTTCTAAGCCTCAGCCCCAGACCCTGTGGTGGGATCTGTCCATCTGCAACCACTTAGGCCCCCAGGGCTGAAAGCTGCTGTATATTCACCACAACGACGGCCTGAGATCTCTGACTCATGTATCAGGAGTTTTATTAATTACATTAAAAACAACAAGAGGCTTAAAAGATTATTCTGGAATGATATCATACAGGCCAGTGCAAATCTCTTATCTCCAAAGGCAGGCACTGGGAGCCATTTAAGCCCCCCTCTGTCAGTAATGGCTTGCCTTTTTTTTTTTTTTTCATTTAATCAAGTTCGCCTGACCCACACGCGGTGATTGTCATTTTGGGGTATTTGACAGAAGGCATTTTCACGTGAATGTCAGCCTGTTTGACCAGTGGCGGTGGTGGTGGTGGAGGTGGGATTTCAAGGTGACATGCATGAGAAGTGTTTGACGAGAGGAAACCAGAAATCCCCTCTGAACCCACAAGACCTAAAGCTCACCATAATCAGATCTGCCTAATTGAATAGCTGTGGCCTTCTCATCTTTCATCCATCACAACAGGAACACACATTTGTCATGTCACAGTAAAACCTGCGCCTTGTGTTTGCCACCCATTTGATTGATAGTAGTGTGGGCGAGTGTTGATGTGCTGAATGGTCCAGATGGATGGGATTTGATGTACTACTCCCGGGTTACATCTCCATAAAGAGGGGTGGGGCGCAGCACGATGTCGTGCATGCTGATGGGGCTGCGTTTGGGTATGTGTGATGGAGTTGCGCGTGGGGGACTAGAACAGGTGTTTTATGAGAAGCAGGGCTCAGCTCTGACAGGTAGCTGCAGCAGACTGACGGTGATGGGTGGGGCAACAGGAATATGAATACTCATGGAAGGGGAGCATCTTCACAGCACAAAAAGATTGATGGATGGTTGTCCTTGGTCCATCTCCCTGCTGAGCTGATTGGACAGAGCTGGAGGATGACATTACCACTGGGCTATTGTTGTTTGCACACTCTTGTCTCCCTCTGCTACTCAATATAGTCTGATAGAAGTGTACTCACAGCCTTTTTATCCCATTGAGCTCATTTAGTGTCTTTTTAATGTAACTGCCGTTATGCTATGTGTATACCAAGCAGTGTAACACACATACAATGTGCTTATCTATAAAGTAACTTCACACAGAAAGTAAACTACCAATGCTGAGCAGTTTTCAAATCTTGTCATATAGGGCTGAGACATGATGGTTTTCATTATTGATTTATCTGAAGACTATTTTTTTAATATATAAAGCATCAGAAAAGGTGGAAAATGTTTATGATGTCTTTATAAGACTCTATAGAGCGTGTGACGATATCTTCAAATGTTTTGTTTAGTCCAAAACCCAAAGATGGAAGACTAAGAAAACCGGCCAACATTCACATTTAGAACGAGACGATAAATCAAAATGGTGCAACTCTACTGTTGCACTCCATCAGCCACTAAAGATGGACTGACTTCTTGACCCTAGAAATTTTTTTTTATTTACTGCAGGACCAAAACGAATCACTATTTCATTAATTCTATTTTATATTTAAACTGTAAAATGTCAAAATGAATAACAAATGTGTATCCCACCTTCTGAGACCCCCAAGTGACCTCCAATTGTTGAACTTATAGCCAAAGTAATATATAAAGCAAAAGATAGGGGAAATGTTTTGTAATTCTTTACTCACCACAAAGGCAAGTGATTCTTGCCTAGAGTTTTGTCCACCACAATCCACAGAAAATCTTAAGTTTTTGAGATTTCCTGCTGACAAACAAGGGTTAATCAGGGGCAATCAAAAACTCCCAAGTTCTTCACAACACCAAAAATACTGTGGTCATTGAACATGAAGAATAAGACGATTAATCACACGAGTCATGCACACAACAGACTGCAGCCCTTATTTTACCCCCAGCCTGTCCAGAAGTACTGACAGAATCACGCCTTCATTGTTTTTCCTTTTTTCAGATGCTTGGCAGGGAGCGTGCAGTACAATAAATGGCCTATGTTCACGCACGCACGCACGCACGCACGCACGCACGCACGCACGCACGCACGACGCACGCACGCACGCACACGCATATAGTCATCCTCCAGGAAACCTCATAGAATCTGTTTTTTCAGAAAGACTTCATAGTTTTGGTCAAGTGATTCTACACATAACAGCCTGGCGACATTGCATTTAGATGGACTGTCATGCAAATTTTCCCCCCAAAAACTTGAACTGTCCACCGCGTCCAAGTCAGTTTGCTGTGTAAATGTGAAATGCCCCATGTGTGCTACACATGGTTCTTTTTATTGTTATGTATGACAAAAGTGATCATCTCTTGGCACAGTGCCCACATATCTCCTTGCCCTCCCCTGGCCTTGCACTGGACTGTGTGGTGTTGTATTTTGAGCGTTGCTAGAATAAAATGAAACAAAAGGGGAGACCAGAGACCGTAAGAAACTTGGCTGCTTAGTGAGGAGGAACAGGTTGAAAGCGATGACTGGAGGGTTTTTTCTTTTGGACTGGAGAGCTGTGAGAAGCAGCTGCAGTCACCTTGGGTACAATCTGTTTGTCCAGCGCCTGCCGATCGTCATGCTGTCTAACTATGCTAGATTGAAAGCCGTTTAATGAAGACATTTCCGTGTCTGTGCACCAAAAGTACCATTAGGTACAGGTAGAAGCCTTGAGAAACAACACTTAACTGGAAGGTTGGGACAGTAGAAAATGAGTATCGGTCACTAAACATTTAATTGACTAACATTGTCAGGTTGTGGTTGACCAGAAACGACTCGAAGATAGGCTGCTCAAATTCACAAACCAACACTTTCTAAAGGTGATGACGTGTTTACAGTTTGTTCATTGTCCTCAAACAAAATTATTATTATTACTGCTTTACATTTGACAAAGATGTGTACTGAGCAGCATAGCACCATTTCTAATTTACTTCAAACCAAAGCTACTAGTCATTTAATTGATTAGTTAATCAACAAATTAATCTGCAATTGTTTTAAGCTATTTTTTGTTTGTTGTTTCTTTCAAGCAAAAATGCCACACATTCTCGAATTGAAACTTCTAAAATGTCAGGATTTTCGGGGTTTCTTTGTTTTCTGTGATATTAAACTGAATATCTTTGGCTTTTGGACTGTTGCTTGGAAAAAATAAAGCAATTTGATTATATCACCTTAGGACTTTTATAATAAATTGTCCTGGGCATTTCAGAAGTATTTTCTGACATTTTATA
Organism: Perca fluviatilis; assembly: GCF_010015445.1. Taxonomy (NCBI): domain Eukaryota; kingdom Metazoa; phylum Chordata; class Actinopteri; order Perciformes; family Percidae; genus Perca; species Perca fluviatilis. The sequence goes on along the minus strand of NC_053129.1, from coordinate 24,113,059 downwards.
GACCATACAATTAATCACTGAATTTTCCTATATTTGCAAATATTATTATTATTATTATTATTATTATATATATATATATATATTTTTTTAGGTCAGTGTTCTTAAATTTGTTACCCTTAAACTAGTAGTTTCCTCCTTGTCTTCACCATTACTTCTGCTGAATCATTGCCAGAAGAGGAATTGGCTTCCTGTGATCAGTGATCATGGAAACTTTCACATGGTCAGGGAGACACTTGAGATCATGTGTTACAGAATGTGTTGTCTTTCACAACCATTCTGTAACCTATGACGAAAAGCCAGACCGAGGTAGTCTGAACAACACAGACCCATCTGTTCTCAGGGTCCTCCCCAGGGATCTGCTCGTAATTGCATATACATGCAATACTGTTTATTCATCCTGCACTGCTTCGCCAATTCATTGCGTTTGTGTGTTGACATTTTATGAAAATTGCAAATTTGAAACGCCGCTCAGCTCATTATGATTTTACATAATAGATTTGGGACAGAAGATATTTTATGTCCCCATTATAGAGGCTTAAGAGCAGTTTAATGAAAAATGAAACTTGTGCACTCCACCCTGAAACCTAATGGCACAGCAGCTGCATGTTCATGTGTTATTGCTGCTGTCGCATGAAAATGTCATATCTAAATAAACAAACTTTTAAGGGATTAAAGAAAAGAAAACCTTATTTGGATTAATGACAGTGATTGTGATCATGGATGATTTGGGCCTCGAAACATATGTGCAAGAGCGGCATGTTAGTTTTGATTGCTGTTTTATACATTGTGCAAAATAGTATTTTTTTTTTTTTTCAAGGTTTCCCTGTGGCAAAAATAAAAACATTAACCACTGACATGTGCCGGGAACTTTCGTGCTTGGATACTTTATTGATGATGAATGTATGACAAACAGAGGTGTTTTGTTTTCTGTTGCAGGCCATGGGATGTTAGTGGAGGGACACCCGGACCCTGAACACTGGGGTAGACGGCTAATGGCTTCGGTACCAGACAACGAAACGGAGCAGAACTGTTCAGCGCCAGGTATGCTATGAGATTAAAGCTGCATCAATTCACTTTTTTTAAATAATTTTTTATTAACTAACAATGGATTAAATGACTGTAATGTAAAAGCGGTCGTTCATAGGGATGGGACCAACAGAGAATTATCACTCGACTGTGCAGTTTTCGCCAGCTCCACAGAGCGTTGTCTTTTAGTGCATTGTTTTGGTTTCACACCCTGCAATAAAACGCCATGAAAAGCCCAGTACACGCTACCTGCCCAGCACCAAATAACAGAAAAACAAAAGTGAGCGACTATCTGGTAAACGTAGTGGAGCATTTAGAAGCTAAAAAGCCCAATGTTTCTCTCAGGAGCTCATAGACCAAAACAAGAAGAGTGAATATTTGACTTAGATTTGTCAGGCGGACAGAAACACGACTGCAAATGAATGTTAATGTTGCTCCACGTCTGCTGGATGTGTACATAGGCAACTGTATTCCATAACATTGTCAACAGTTGTCAACACTGTAAACGGCTTGTTCTGCTGCTGAATCAATGAATACTGCTTTAAATTGTAGTTTTCTGCCAATGAGATGTAGTCAAGGTCTCCTTATTGTTATATCCTTATCTACTATCTCCTTACAAATCTTTATCAAGACACATTAAGCAAGGAAAATTCTTTTTTAAATGCAATAAAAATGTATATTCTTATAAGATTTGATGATGTTTATCGTTAGTGGATTTTCCACTAATCGATGACTAATACAGTCTGAGGATCATTAAATACACAGCAAACTATGGGTGAACTCTATCGAACGGTTGTGTATTGTTCAAAGACAAACTGTACATCAACTGTAGGAAAAACGCAGTTTTGAGTCTATTCTGACTCCGTTTAGATCACTTGCGCTGCAATAAGCACTGAAAGGGCTAATAAAAGGTTCAGGTATTGATTGTGTTAGAGCATCTTTGGTACACTTAAAGGAAGCAGCATTCTCTATAATTAGTTAGACTGCTGACAGTTCCACTGACACTGCTGCATCAAGCTACGACAACATTAAAGATACGTTTTTCATGATATTATTGATTGAAATGTTCTGGCAACAATGGCCATGTCATTTTAATTTGCCTCGTGTTTTACAATCACTGGTTCATTTGAGCTTTCTGTGATCCTGCATAATGGCCCAGAGGGAGAAGCATGACATTAAAGTTGCCAGGGTTGGAGGTTTAGTATCGTTATGCATTTTCATGGTAAATGTATGTACTTTTTTTTTTTTTTTTTAATATACTACTGTGATATTAATTAGCTGTACAGGATTTAGGATTTATCTACCTGCTCTTAAAGTCATAAAGTAAACATGTACAGTATATGGAAAGGAGACATGTTGAAGGAGGATTTAACCCTGAGAAGCCCTGATGAGAAGAATTATTTAGGTAAATTGGGTGCAACTCAATATTATTATATTAATATATATATATTACTGTTTGTGTTTGGCTAGCACACAGAGGATGGCACCAGGGCTCAGACAATTTAGGAAGCAATTAAAGAAATTACCATTTTTATTTTAATTTTTTTGCAGCATCACAAGTGACCCAGAAAGGACTAACTGGCTAGTACTTCATTACTGGCCACAGTAGGCAGAATCCCTCAGGGATTAGTGAATCATTGATGCTGTAACCTGCTGTTTTTATATAAAAACAAGCAAAACAAACACTGAGTTTGAAAAAGTTCACTTTGAAATGGTCACAATACTAAATGACAAGATTATGGGCTTTAAATTTCCCTCCTAATCCTCCAGGATTACTTTTTTTTTTTTTTCTTCACTCAAATCAAGTCTTCTCCCCCGGAGGTACCACACTGTTCCTCACATTCCACACATTCCTCATCGGCTCTAGTCCTCGTTTTTCTGATCCCACCACTGTTCTGCCTCTTCACTGTGAGCCGATCATATGACTTGTTGTTCTTGGCTCTTGGTCTTGTGAATAATCCGGTCACACATGCAGATTTCAGGCACCTCAGCTGACCGGTTGCTTTGTTTTGCCCAGTAGTGTGCAGTATGAGGGGCTCTGAGTATAGCTGTACATACTATCGTATAGAAGCAAAGTATTTGATATTGCGAAACAGCACTTTAACAAGTCATTTAGACTTCTAGGCCAAAACTCTTAAGTGTGTGTGTGTGTGTGTGTGTGTGTGTGTGTGTGTGTGTGTGTGTGTGTGTGTGTGTGTGTGTGTGTGTGTGTGTGTGTGTGTGTGTGTGTGTGTGTGTGTGTGTGTGTGTGTGTGTGTGTGTGTGTGTGTGTGTGTGTGGAATTGACAACTAAGAGAATTGTAATTGTTCTCAGGGGAGTTTTTATATCTTTATGAAACTTTATGTAGTTTGTTTTTGGTAAGATAAAATCACACAATGAGCTTAAATGCCATGATTCAAAGAAAAACTGCCATTGTTTTCAGTATTGAGGCCTCATTCTCATTGACTCAGTTTTGCACTCACCAACTTGAAACCCCTGGCAATTTAACACATCAGGGTAAGCGACACAAGCGATCTGAAGCTTTCAAAAAAAAGAAGAAAAGTCTTGCATAAATTTGAAATGCTTGTCTCCGAGTCTGACTGACTACCATTAACTTATTGTTCATGTTGCACTTGTTGGTGCGAATTATTTCTTAATGAAACAAAATCCCGTCAGGGAGTATGACTCAGAATGGATGTTCATGGTCTGTGGGGGGAAAAAAGTCAAATCTTTCTGATGACAAACTTGTTTACCATCTGAACATTAGTTGTGAACTGAATAGACGTCTTTGTTCACAACTCTGACAATAAGTGGAAGTAATAAAAGATCTGTGTGTTTGTCCTGATTCCCTGTGCAGTTGTTTGTCTGGAACTGGTGTGCACCCCTCCAGGGAAAAGCGGAACTTACCGTGGATGGACCCTGGCTCGAATGGATGGGAATTATTATTGGAGGCTTTTCGTTTTATGCTGGGTGTGTGCAACATCTGAAGCTCAGTTTAATTAAGCCACTGTTTGTGGGCTGCATAGATTACACTCAGCCCGCTTTGGGCTCTGCCTTTGCTTCATCATTATTTGTGTGATCAGCGAGGGAGCTCTTTTCTCTGGGTTCACAAGATGCTAATGTTGTTTTGCTTGTCCTGAGACTTGTGGTGCTAAGGCAGCCATTAATCATAAGTGCCTCTTTTATTGGCCTTTCATTGATAACTCCTGGAAAACACAAGGTGCTGTCCATGGTGTTTTTTTGTGCTCCTGCTCAATCTACAAAAAGGCTAAATCACACTGCGAGAGGCTGATACAACTTTTGTATACTCTTTATTTAACCATCACATGAAGACCATGAGTCATACCACCCCTTGAGATACATTTCCACTGTAGCCGTCCCATGATGAACGGAACAAATGGCCCATTTTTTTATTTATTTATTTTTTTTTAACCAAATTGCAATAACTTGTCTAGAACCTGGCTGGCTTGAAATGGCGGTTTTTATTTCTGAATTTACATATTTTATGAGCTCTTCCAGCCTGTGTGAGTGGTCTGATCAGCGATGCGTGTTTGCTGTTTGACTTGAGGTTTACTTGGGGACAAAATATTCAATTTTATTCCCCCATGTGGGATCGACTGATGCCAACTGTGCAGCAAAGAAAATTAGGAGAGGGGGCACAGCACCGTTCTGTAGGAGGAATAAATTGCTTTTTATAAAGATGCTGCTAATGGCATATATTGAAAACTCCCACTTGAGTGGCGTAATTGGCCTAACGGAAGTAGACAACAACAAAAAGTAGTAGGCCGAAGTGAACAACGAAGGTTTTAGTATGGCTGGGTTTGTACTATGAATTAATCCGACGGGATTTGATTGTAGTGGTTTTAGATATGGCACTAATCTGCTCTCAGGCAGGGGGTGCACATGTTGCACGTTAGCCTTGAAAAGTGGCATGGGTGAGGAGTAACTGTTGCCCAAAGCAGAAGCATCATCACTATCATCTCACTATTGAGAGTTTTATTTGGAGGGGTAAATCTGGCGGCAACACGAGGGGTAAATCTGCTAGTGTGTGGCGGCCAGTCCCTGTTGGAATGCAGGTTCGTCAACTCCAGGGAAACACCAGAAGGAGGCTTTTTAAAAGGGAATTACACAAGCGGGGATTATGCTGCTGTGCATAATGGAAACTGACCTCGCTTTGCTGCTCGCTCGCATGCCAACTGTGGAACAATGCAGCGGAGAGGGGGAGCGCAGGCACGAGCACCTGCACAGGGCAGTGCCTGACCTCCTCATGTATTCACTCATTCACATTCTGTCCTGCTTCAGATTTGCAGCCTGTTTGTTACTCAAATGTTCCTTTGGCGAGTACTTTTTGAAAAAAATTCAAAGCACATTTTAGCAGTTTTAAAGGCGTATAGTTGCAGCAGCGAGGTCGCTCTCTTTGTTGTAACGGATCTCCATACCTCACCCTGAAGGAGCCGTTTACCTATTTCTCCTCTACACAGCTGAATGCATACGTCTCACAGCAGCGTCCCATTAAAGGTTATTGAACCAGGAGTCTTCTGGTCCACCAGCTTGGCCTCTTTCAACAGCCTGACTGCTTACACTCATAAACAGGCTGAGGGGAATTCACAGAAAAAGTAGAAGTGCTATCGGTATGCGAGTGTGTTCATGCAGGTGAAATTGCATGTGTTTAAGTGCTTATATAAGCACGTGAGAGCAGTTATGTGATGTTTGAGCATGTGAAACTATCGACCTAACGAGGATAATCGTGTGTTTTGGGTTAACCAAAGCCCCTGCTCTGTTCAGAACTTATTGTTTCTGTGGGACAGAGCTATTTTCCAGTAAGGCAACTTGTGATGTCATGTTTACAAGACTGGTCGTCAGTCAAGTCATGCTGCTCATTAATGATGATGCTGGAACAAGCTAATAATCTAATGGATTAATACTGACCTAGAGGAATCATTCACCTTTTGACTACTGTACTGGAGTGTCAACTGTATTATTTTAATGACCTGGCTGGTTTGTGGGTCGGTTGTCTCGCATTGCCAGAACTATCTCCACACCGCTGCGGAGTAAGGTCTGGCTACACCACACGTACATTTTGGGATAGGAGAAAAAAAACGCTCTGCGTTGTTTGCCTTTCTTTAAAGTGCCCGTATTATGAAAAAATCACTATTTTGTGTGTCTAGTGCTTCCACACGCATACAAACTTGAAAAAAACAAAACATCCATGCTGTTTTGAGTGAGATCCGGGTTTCTGAATGATTCCTGCCTTCAGTCTCCAGGTGAGCTGTTCAAAATCGGCACGGCTTTCTACACAGACAGTAAAAGAAATGGACCAACAGATCCCGTTGCTCTGGACGGAGACCAGTGAAGGATATTAGAAACACTTTTCCGGTGAGGGAAGGGAGTGTTACTGCGCAGCCCCCAACTGAGCTTGTAGATGTGACATGAGCAACCTGTCTGAAAGTTGTAAGACTTGTAAGTTGCCTGCTATGGAGCCATAATGTGAGGTACAAGGTAATGGAGCCTTTTATACATTGTCATGTTTCTTTAGAAATAAACAATGGACAAATAGTCTTTAAACGCTTCAGATGTGAAGTTATTCGCTCAAAGTTATTACTTCGTCAAAGTGATGTCAAAATGAATGGCAGTCAATGGAATGCTAACGACGGGTGAGTGCTTGTTAGCATCAAAATGGTGCCATAGGAGGTACGCTGTGTGGAAGTTGGCTTACCCCCTTGTTTCTACGTCAGGAGCCGAGACAAGGTGGCTAACAGTGCCATGCTAGCTCGTTCTCAATGACAAATCACTGCTACAACACACTAGTTCACCAAATCTACAAAAGAACTACTTACATGTCCCTGTTCTGCAGGTATTCCATGCAAAGTTGGAAGTGCGCCCTCGTTTAGAAGAAGTCTCCCGGACAATCCTGCCTTGTACTAACTGAAGTTGTAGAAACAAACCGCTAGCTGATGTGATCCTTACCTAGCTACTGCGCATGTGCGCCTCCCAACAAAGATGGGATAGTAGTGCGATGCCTCACTCTGTAGCTAAAACGGAGACCTGAACACACAGGGTGAAAAGAGGATCTGCTGCAATGTGCAGTACAACAAAAATATGGTGTGTTTTGAAAATTAAACCATGTAAACCTATTTTGGTACAACCTCAAAATACAATTATGAACCTGAGTGCATAATGAGCATAACATGGGCACTTTAAACAAATCACGTCTGGCGCTAAGCTCCAGACGCCGCAACTGTGGCTCTGGAAAGAACTTGTTTTGGTGAAACCTTTGCACCGGGCCAAAGAAAACGCCACATAAATATTAAATGAAGTTAACTGTTCACACAACACAGTACTGTGACCTGTTAAATTAGCTACATTCATGGTTAAACGTAATTTGGTCTTACCAGTGTATCGCCGTGTGTACTTCATCCACAGCAATCCCACCAATCGGTCCCAAAACATCTCATTTAGATAGTAAATGCCGTATACGCATTATTTGTAAATCTTTACAATCATTCCCTGAAAGAACCCAGCAGGCCTGCCTTGTTGCACAAATTTTCTTCAAAACTTGCCATTTTCAGCGTGTACCTTGCTAACTCGGAGTTTGTTGTTTCCAGAAGTGAACAGTTTGAGACTGGTAACCCACACAGAGCGGAAGTTAATGGAAAATGGAAATGTACTGTTGATCCAAACTAGTGGGTCGTTGACAGAACGTAGCACCAGGCACTGCCAAAACATCTGGCTCACATTACATTACACATCACATTATTTTTTTTTTCTCCATCAGAATGATCTATTGTTAAGATTTAGTAGACACAAGAATTGTAAAAACATTGTTTGCATGGCTCCATTTCAAGCCTTTTTTGTTGTTGTTGCCCAGGCCACCACAGTTAGGGTGTTGGGTGAAGACTGCTCTGCTCTGTGCACGCTGTCCTGCCAGTCCTTCTATCTCTGGGACAACAGACGGCACCCGATACGGAGCTCAATTATGTAAGATCTGGAATATTACCAGATTATGGAATAATAATTGCTCAAATGTAAAGACTGACATGCTCTGGCTTTAATATGTCAATAAATTAAGTGGATTTTTGTACGTTACAAGAGACTTGTGTGACCTGCGAAAGAAAATATATGTACTTAAAAAAAAAATAACTGAATTTAGAATAAATTTTGATTTTACTCTGTAGCAGAGCCACACAAAAATCCAAAGAAGTAGGCCTATATTCTTTTAATTATTATTATTATTTTTTTTATAGTACATGGAATAAAAGCAGGATTCTGATGAAATTGGATCTTAGGGACTGTGCAGCACACACACACCAGTCTTCTCTGACCCCTAATCTTTTTCATATTGTCCCTGATCTTACACTTAATGAAGTGATGGCAGCGCTGCATCCCCTAAAATCCTCCCAACACTTCTTGTGAGAACTCTGTGTGGACTTGATATTACTTCTGGGGTTGATAAGATGAGAAGGAAGGGGGTTGGGGGAGATGGATGAACAAAAGTTTTGCCAGTAATTTCTTGCATATGCGGCACAGTCAGGTGTCCAAACAGAGAATCCAGGGTTTATTTTTAGATTTTGTAGCTCCGCATCTGAAGAGAAAGGACTTGTTTTTTTGCCTCCTGCCTGCAGTACTGATCCCGACATCCCTCGTTCACGCTCTTGCTCGCTCCCTTGTTGCCTTCGACAAAGACGGCAGTCCCACGGAACCAAAAGAAGAGCAGCATAGATATATGTGAAAAGAACACCCTTTATTTCGACAGCAGCTTTCTTGGCACAATCTTAAACAGATTTATCTGAAGGATTAGAATTTCTTGTGTAATTAATAACAAATTGGTGCATGACATTTGGTTCAAGATGCCAAATATTTACACATTTGTACATGTATGTACCGCAGTTCTTTATGATAAATTAAGGCTGCAACTTATCTGTTTATAAAAAAAGGCAAATTATACATGTGCATATCAAGTTTAAAAGCAAAGCAATGTCTGACCAAGACGCAAGAATTCATGATAAAATGGTTACAAGCAAGCAAACGCTTTAAGAGCTGAAACAATTGATCGATTTGTCAGGCAAAACGAGCAATTAAGGATGGCACCTTTGGGCTTTAGGAAATGGTTAAAGACCAAACAATCAATTAATCAAGAATAAAATTGACCGTCGATAACTATAAATAATCATGAGTTGCCTCATTAAACTCTTTGCGTTCATGATGCTGAAACCTGCAAATATATGGTCATTTTTGCTTGATAATTGATTTCAAATTTGTTCCGTCAATATAATAATTTCTGCAACGAATGTATCGTAACAAATGTGCCTTCTCCTATTTTATTTCCTCAATTTCTGTAAAAATGACACCCAATTCCACTGAGCTACATATTATTTATGGTATCTATTTATAGGCCTCATTTGAGATGCATCACTTAAGCAATCTGTCTGTTGTCCCTCTCCTGTGTGTACGTCCTGTCCTGTCCTTGTGTGGGAAAGGGCTGTGGAAGCATGTTCACGTCCGGTTTGACCTCTACAGTGAGGAGGCACAGACGACCCCTGTAGACGCTGAATGTTTACAGGCATTGGGAGGTGACCCCTGCCTGCCTGTCATCTCTCTGCTGTCCCGGTGCTGGCGCCCTTTAAAACACCCCTTGTGATCGCCTGTTTTTAACTCCCTCTCAGCCAGACCTGGCTGTATACAGTGGCAAGGGGCTGAACATGTAACCAAAGCACATTGGATGGCGATGGCATTTAATTATTGATTCATGGCAGACCTGTAGCTTTGGTGGAAGCAGGAGGTGAAAAGGCTCGGGACAACAGGGAATTCCAACCTGATTCGTTTTCCATGGTTTTTATGTGTTTGTTTTTTTCAGACGCTTGACCGGCAACATTTAGCAGCTAGAATAATGTATGGTTATGGGGCTGTTTGTCCATGATGTATCAGTAGGAGTTTAGCCGGCCGACTGTATTGGCATCAGTTTGTTTTCAGTCACCTCTCTGAGGACACGGCTGACAAATCCTGTAATTGATTGTGCCTTTGCTTGAGGCAGTCGGCTTTCCGACACGTTTCATTCAGCACATAAACCTGTCAGAAATTAAATGAGCTAAAGCTGCCTGCCACAGTCAGTGTTGCTGTAAGATACCAATGTCAGCCAGGTGTTCTCCAGTTTCTCAATAAATTTTAAGGTCATAATGCATTACTCATACTTTCATATTATTATTATTTTGTCCTCTAAACGGATGCATTTACCATGTCATGAAGGCGGCCTTAGTGCTGCAGAGAGACACCAAAACTCTTAGAAGTCAAGGCCGGATTAGCTTGTGTCCAACAGAAACAAAGCAAAGGGCCACAACACAAAGCAATGGCAGTGCTACCTCTGGTAAAGATAATGTGTTGGATGACATATGGATATATAAATTGTACCACATTTCCATATATGTGATGTAACTGACTGAAATCCAGGAGGCATGCAGTTGATTAAGTGGCTTGGGCTACTGTACATACTGTGGAGTGTTTTGATTTGCCTGTGCAGTGTTCCAAACGCTGCGCTGATTCACTCATGTGTGCACACCATCGAATATCATAAAAACAGGCAACGGTGAGGTTAGGACAGATGCCGTGAGAAGTCTCAGGTGAGCACTGTTCCACTTCACTAGTCCATATGTGACGAGGGCCCCAAAACTCGCCTTTATTTTCAGTTGGAACCAGCATTATTCTGCTAGCTCGATCTACTGCATTTTCTTTTCACGTCATTTTGTTTTATTTGTATTTTTTCAAAAGTACTATGCATCAGTAACACGTACCGCAAAGCAGTCCCAGCTATTATTTTTTTGGGCTTTTATTGCCTTTATTGGGCCGGACAGCTTAAGACAGGAATGTGGGGGAGAGAGGGGGATGTCATGCAGCAAAGGGTCACGGGTCGGAATTGTACCCGGGCCACTGCGGTAAGGACTGGGCATTGGTACATTGGGCGCACGTTTAACCAGGTGAGTAAATAAATATTTTATGTATTTTTTTTTATTTATTTTTTTTACAATTGAGCACACGCTTCTAAATATAAATGACATTGAAACGTTCTATTATTGATGGCCATTACCAAAGGCAAAATTCAATGTAGACAGATAGGGCAGGCAGCAGCAATGCTTTATGTGCACACCACACACTTGTAAGCCGCACCAGTTCAGCGAGGTAGCTGTCACGCACAGGTAGAGTAGGCGTGTGGGCCGGTGTCGTAAAGGGGAAGCAGCGCTCGGCTCAGCCTGCTAGGGAAGCCGCTCATATACAACGCTCAGTGCAGCCAGAGAAACGTGCACAACCGGTGGCAACAAAGCCAACTACCTGTACAATGTTTGTTACGGTTTATTTTCATTTGTGAAGCTCTGGAGCTGCACACCTGTTTTAGCTGTTCCACCCTCTCTGCAGGAACACGTTTCACACAAACGACAAACTCAAGAACACCAACACAGAATGCAACCTTGTTTGTTCTAACAGGAACCGACTATGTTACATGCTGCTTGAATCTAATTTATCACTTTGGCACTTTTGAATGTGATGGCTGACATGTAAAAACATGATAAAACAGTGGATGTCATGAATGCAGAGCTCACCTTTTTAAAAATATTTCCTGTTTCACAGGATGAGCACCTCTTCACTATAGGCATTTTCAAAGCTTGCGAAATGAAAATCTGATCTATGACAATCCCCTCCCTGCTGTTTGAATAAACCCATTGTAATCCATGTACAGGTTTATGATACAAAGACTCTCGCTATACATTATTTTCTTTGATGTCTTGCACAATGCGAGGCTTGCCCTGTAGAGTAAAATTCGTACTTAGTAATAATTCTACATAACTTTATTGCTTATTATGCAAGCATAACTTTAAGTTGCATATGAAAGTACTCTAACACTGTTAGTATATGAAGTATTGCTGTGGGCTTGGTGGTTCAGCTGAAACCCGTTTTCATACGAGGGGTTGTACCATAGACATTAACCCAGGTCGATAAAATGTTTGCAGGAATTATAACTGTAGCTTAGAGATAGCTGTAGCTTGTGTAAGCATCATGCTAGTTATGTTGCAGGCCTGTTACAAGGAGAGACGAGATGTGAGCCTGCAGCTCGGGCCCAACAGGAACAGGTCGCACAGAGGCCGTTTACCACAGATGCCGGGTCCCGTCACGGAGACGGCCAGCTTCTGTCTCCAGCCAGGTGCACTGTGGAGCGGTTGCGTTTCCAGAGATGTGAGCCGTATGGTGGTACCATGATCCCACTGTGTTCCAGCTGGAGCTCTGGATGATGGATGATGAGTCCTCAGCATGGGAGACGTTTCTGCCTGCTTGCTTTCAATACTGTATGACTTCAGACTCTTAATATAGCGTAAGCTTTTACATCCGTTTTTAAGGAGGAGCTGTGATGTTTGACTATTTTTCTACCATGAATAGGTATGAAGTCATTGGTTGCAGAGTTGTGTGAAATACTGCAGACTGAAGATGATTTTCAAAAAGTGTTTGGAGCCATTTCAGTCCTTTTTGAAAATTCAAAGCCCTTGATGTTGTTTCTGAGTTTCCAGCTCTTTTTATTTTTTGGATTATGATCACAGGCTGATTTCAGTTTGCATTTGACCCTTTCTGGCTGTGGTGCCCTGGTTTTAGGTATGAAAGACATTTTTGCTGTATTAGATAATCCATTGGGAAGAGATGGAACAAGAAGAAGGAATGACACTCTCAGGTACCATGACCATACTAATTCAGTGTAAGCCTGCTGAACCAACAGGGCACCCCAGCCCTGCTCCTTTGAGGCTGACACCCATCATGACGTCACACGGTCCTCTCAGGGTGGGTTGGAGACATGTACCTCCCTGTCATGCTGCTGATGTGTGGTGACCGTGACATTTCCTCTCTCCTCAGCAATACACGAGTTCCCCACTGACCTTTTCACCACTGATGAACGTAAAAGTGGGGCCATTGTGCTCCACATCGTGGCGGTAAGAGGACTTTTTTTATTTATTTATTTTTTTAGCTGCTGCACCTGCATCTCCCATCACATCGGTCACCAGCCAACACTTTCAGTAGAGCTCAGCTTGTTGCAGATGGATTTAGAAGCTTTTCACTTAGCAGCCTAACTGCTTGTTTTTAGCTTTTAAAGCCTGGGAAGTAAGGTTGGAGCTATGGTAGCAGTTTTCTGCTTAGCCAGATTGTAAACTTGCCACATAGGGGCTTTTTAATGCTCAAATGACTATACACTTCATCATATCAAAATCAGCATACACCCATGTTTGTGCAAAAAGAACTCTGAGACGTGAGGAAGATATACGTACAGGGGAAGAAGGAAAAATGGGTAGAACAGTTTAGTAGTACATTAAGCGTGCAGGTTCACGTCTTTGGTAAAGCATATCTGTGCTGAGAAAGACCATGGGATACAGCTGAAAGCTCTGGGAATAGCTAGCGCCTTTAGAATATTTTATCACATATCTCCTAAATTATTGCAGCCAAGGCGCAACCAAATGTTAATGGGCTTGTAATACAGTAAACAAAAAAGGCCCACAGTAGTTACAAATCAGCACAATATGCAGCAGATTAAAATCAGATGATGTAAACAATTAGCCTTACAGTAATTTGAATGTATTGAATGGAACATGAGAAACTACAAGACGTCATTCGTTTCATTTTACGGTTCAATGTCGTTAACTGGTGATGTCTCTCAAAGGAGAACTTAACTCCGTAGTGTGCGTGTGTAGAAAGCTTCATAAATATTGTAGTGCTACTCTTGAGATTGTATTTTTAGTCAGTTTAAATTTAAGAATGATTCATTAGAACAATGCTGAGGCGCAGGATAGGATATAAGGACAGCCAAACCTCCATCCTCCATTATTTATATTGTGTGAGCTGCTTCTCCACATGGAACTCCATAATTGTCTACATTTAATCATGCTAAGCTCCACTGACTGGACATAGAGACCTAAAGCTGCCTGTGGGGTTCAATGGAGTTTTTCCAGTAGGCCTATTGTTCAGCAGGAGGTATTGCTCTTCATGCTGGATTTAACTGGCTTTTAAAGTTTTCTTTGAGTCAAATGCAACTTGGGGCTGTAGTCAGGATTTTAGAAATACTGAGGTCATGAGCACCCCCGCCCTCCTAACACACTCCCCATCCCCACAGAAATCTTTGACCAGAAAACCATTCGTTTTTTCCTTTCCTATGCATGAAATTCTGTTTAAAGCCTTCTCCACACTGTGGTAGAAATGCTGAAACTTTTTAATAATGTATTATTTTGTTGGATTCTAGAATAGGTTCACAATTTATAAAAGTTGGCCCTAAAGCTAGTCTTTTTACACTTTCCCGCCACTGCAGCTCAGCAAGGGAACACAGAGGGAATTTTATACGAAGAAGACATAATATTGAGAGATACAAGCTGGATTTGTCTCTCTCTCAAACTGCTGAGAGAGTACAGTACCTTTTTTAATATTAGGCCTGTGGATTTTTTCCCTTTACATTTGAAGCAAATTAGGAAGAGAACTTCTGAAAGAGGAGGAGGAATGACTTCATCAAGCAAAACCTGTTTCAGAGTTCATATGGGCACCTAAAAAAATTGCAAACCTATCCTTTTTAAAAGTAGTCAAATTTAAACATCAAATAAATACTAGAGGTTTATAAAACACACCATGTTTGTTTAGAAAATAAAAAATAAAAAAAATCAGAGGACTTGCCCTCATTGTTATAGCTCCAGCCTTGAACACACCCTGTATCTTTTGACCTTTTTTTGACTTGACATATTTACTGACATGATAATGAGAGCCAGTATGAGCAGAGGTGTGACAACTGTAATACTTTGCCTATATGGCATGGTTAAGCCCTTCTCACCACCGATTACATTAGCACAAAGATCCCTGTCGTGGAAACTTTTAAAAAGAAGCAGCTCTATCTAATTCTTTCTAAACCTTTTTTTGTTTGGTGTTGTGTTCTGCCCAATTTTTGGTTTCACTTGTGAGAGTAGAGAAACATCTTTATGACCAGATTCTTCAGATATGATCAAAACTAAGATTTGAGCTGCAATCCAGTATACTGCGTACATTTTGTTGAATGCCCCCAGCTGTTTGTTCCACACGGAAATATAAGTTATTAATGTCCAGGCTTCACTGCTGAAGAGTAAAATAAAATGTGTGTTGGGGAGGTCTGATCATACTGCGGTCCTGCACTGCCCCCTGTGGATAGCATAGAGCAGAGCACCGCTGCTGGGGTTGCCGGGCCATGATGATGTCACAGCTGATCTATAATTTATAGATCTGGCCTCAGCTACTGAAATAGGCTGTGTCCTCCCACACCCCTCCTCTTACAATTTGAAAATCTACAGTATCTGGCAGAATAGTTGCAAGAGAAAACTGCTTGTTGCTGAATTAACACTTGAATTTATTGCAGGCCCTATTTTAAGTGTGCTGTGCTTTGAGATTCCCCTTCATCCGTACTTTAGCTGGAGAATACCTTGCTCTGCCAAGGCTCTATAACCTCAGCTAATTTCTGCTGATTAAGGATGTATCTACACAGGGGCACACACCCTCTCTTGCCCTTGTCTGTCTCTCTCTCTCTCTCTCACACACACACACACACACACACACACACACACACACACACACACACACACACACACACACACACACACACACACACACACACACAAAACTTAACTCTGCTGGTTCCGTCTCTAGGCACTCTACATGTTCCTGGCCCTAGCCATAACATGTGATGAATACTTTGTGACATCGCTGGAGAAGATCTGTGAGGTACTTGGGAGTTGTAGCCCTATAAGTTTCATTGTCAAAGGTCCCACAATGCTGGTTTGTCTGTGTAAAGTACACATATTTGCTTTATTTCTGCAGAAACTTGATCTGAGTGAAGATGTTGCAGGAGCCACCTTCATGGCAGCTGGCAGCTCTGCACCAGAGCTTTTTGCATCTGTCATTGGTAGAGACACACACACACACACACACACACACACACACACACACACACACACACACACACACACACACACACACACACACACACACACACACACACACACACACTCTCAGACATTTCCAGATGGTTGGTGTCACCGCTGATTCTGATTGGCTGCTTCTCTCCGTGTGCAGGTGTCTTCATCACCCACGGTGATGTGGGGGTGGGGACCATCGTTGGCTCAGCGGTCTTCAACATCCTTTGCATCATTGGTGTCTGCGGGATCTTTGCTGGACAGGTGTGTGTGTGTGTGTGTGTGTGTGTTTGTGTGTTAGAGGGAGTGGCTTGCTGCATAATTCTGTTATTTATAGACTGCAGAACAGCACATGTGTGGCAGAAGTTTTTTGCTGAGGGGAAACAAAGCCATCTGCATCGGTTAGCTTTCTCAGAACTGGTTTTAGTATAAATGGAGAACTGAACTCTGGAGGCGTGAACGGAACATAAATCTTTGTTTCTTCTTTAAGCTAAATTTGCATATCAAAGGTATAATATGCCGTGTTATCCTAAAAAACAATGTAAAGAATAATACAAAAGTAATCCCTCTCAATCATCACTTATGACCAGGGCCACACAGAATCTGCAGAGGCAGTGTTAACACATCCCCACCACAAGCAGAAAAACAGTCTGCTAAATTCCGCAGATTCTCATTCTGCATCACTAGAAGTATGCATTTTTAGAGACCCTGCCCTCTGCCTGTATTTTCTTATTTTTCTGTGTGCGGGACGTTTATGGGCGTCGGCAAAGTGGCTTTGGGCCCCACGTGGGTGTGTAACATTTATATATCTAGCTTGCTCGACCACTACGCTTTCTCTCTCTTTTTCTGGCTCTGAGCCGGGCCAACTTTGAACGCTGTTTTTATTTACAGTAAGCCTTACTCACTAAATATCAAACCTTAAGTGCATTGGTTAATACCATCAGTATCAATGAAAATGCTTCACATAACTCTTGGACATAGGTACAGTTAAAGAAAATATCTAAAATATGACTTTGCACTTTTCCCAATCAGGTGGTGATTTTGACCTGGTGGGCAGTCTTCAGGGATTCCTTCTACTACATCCTGTCTGTTTTGGCTTTAATTGCAGTAAGTCGGACCATATGCATTAACTAATTAACACAAGCTGTAATTTTCTCCTTTTTGAAAGTTGTTTTGAAATATTTCCCTTAATTTTTCAGTTCATCTACGACGGCAAGATAGTTTGGTAAGTTATTTATCTAGTTAAGCTTTACATGTGTCCACATTTTAAAACAATATGTAACTTTTGAAAGCAGTAATACACAATTTGCACCTCTAATGATTGTAAAACTAAATTTATAACCAATAAAACACCTTTTAATTAATCCTACACATTCAATGATTTTGATGCTGCAGCCTTACCTGGTCTGGTATGACGATTAGCTTATAGTGGCTAATGTTAGCAAACTTTAGATAAATATTGCACTAAGTGACATTACTGATTTAGGCTTTACGTTACACTACAATTGACCTTTTATCCTGTAATCATTACTTGTGGCGCCAGTGGTTGTTCGGCAAAAGTTACTTAGTCTCACTTTAAAGTTTTTAAATTCCAGGTTTTCGAACTTAATTGATTTCACTTGTAGTAACACTGAATAATGGTTGTAGCAGGTAGCTAGAAGATCTGAAAATATTCATCTAAGCTAAAAGATCCTGGATATTCCATTTTTTTCTTCCTAAGGTGTGGTTACTTGAATTCATTGTCACTTTATCATTCATCCTGTATTTGTTTTCCTCATCAGGTGGGAGAGTTTGATACTGGTGGTCATGTATGCAGGATACATCCTTGTCATGAAGTGAGTTCTGCTCATTTTTAAATCTTTTTGTTTGATTAATCAGTCAAGCTGACTGATAACACACTACCGCTGCAACAGCCTGAGTGTGTGCGTGGGGAGAGATGCTTAAACTGCGGCCCACTAATGCACTACACCTGTGGGCTGATAAGTATAACCATAATGAGTGTACTCAGTAGTTTCACAAGAGAAGGGTGGGTTTCCAGCTGGAGGGGAGTGTCTCATTAATTTCCCTTTACCCAGAAGATTCAGCTCAAGAGCCTTCTGGTGGAAAGATTTTTATGATGCAATTTCACACAGTTGGGACACAATTTTACAGTTTCTCATTTGTGGGTCTTTGACAATTATATTATATTTCAAAACTAATGTTTTTCAATATTTATATCTATCTATCTATATATATATATATATATATATATATATATATATATATATATATATATATATATATATATATATAATAAAAATATGGCATGCTGTTTAGGAAATTATTATTTATGTTAAGTTTGAATATATTGAATGAAAGTCTGAATATATTGAATGATCCTTGCATATATTGAATGAAAGTCTGAATTGAATGAAAGTCTGACTATATTGAATGAAAGTCTGAATATATTGAATGACGCCTGAATATATTGAATGAATGTCTGAATATATTGAATAAAAGTCTGAATATATTGAATGGAAGTCCGAATATATTGAATGACCTTGAATCTATTGAATGAACGTCAGAATATATTGAATTAACGTCAGAATATATTGAATGAATGTCTGAATATATTGAATGAAAGGCGTGTTGAGTGAGCCTGATGAAAGGGACCTGCCTGACCAGAGAGGTTCCTTTCATTCGGTCTTACATGATGAAAAAGTGAATAAACTTCTTCATTGGGAGAACGGTACTGGATACGGTTACCGTGACTAGTGTTTTGGCCAATACATGCATTCGCCAGTGTGTTAATAATCTCTTCATTGCTTATAATTGCTGACACTAGATTTCTTGCGGAGTCGCTCATAGTGTCACACTTCGGTTAAGATTAATCACAATGAAAACGCAAGATGGCGGCAGACAAGGATGTCAGATTCCATTTCAACTTTCAGTCAATATATTCAGACTTTCATTCAATATGTTCAGACTTTCATTCAATATATTCAAACTTTACATATATAATTAGAGAGAGAGAGAGAGCGAGAGAGAGAGAGAGAGATCATCTTGACAATTTCTTGTGTTTAGTGGTTTAATTTTAGATAAATAATTCTAAATCAGATCATTTCATAAATAATTTGAGATGTATTTTATTACGTATATATACATGCTTGAATCCATAACTGTTGCAAAGTAATTTGCTTCCTTGCTCCAAATGTTACAGATAACCAGATAAGAAATCGTCTGGCACATAACAGCTGTGAATGCACAAGTTATTGTTTTTACACTTCAGTTTTGTACGAATTTAACAAACGACAGGAGAAGTTAATTCCTACGTTTTTGAGGTGCTGGTAGGGGGATTTTGTTACCTTCAGACAGAGCCATGCTAGCTTTACTCTAGGGCTTCGCGCCTGGGTTTTCAATTTTGTTTAACATTATTTTATGACTGTTAAACCAAGATGCTTCAAAAATAAAATGCCTGACCACATCTGCTTCATACTGTATGAAAGGATTCTCCTACAGTTTATGAAATACCTGCAGCATCTACAGACCGCAGGACTAATATGTTCCACAGCCTCTGAGAAAAGTTGCACCAGAGCCATTCCCCACGGTCTATATTCACCTTTACACAGCCCTTTTGCCCTATGCGCTGCTGCACACACATGAACTAAAATAGAAGGTGCGCATGAATATACCCACACAGTAGAGCTGTAATCAGGCCTTAAAAGTTGGGACCGACAAGGCCCGAACCCGACAGAATTCGGCCCGAGCCTGACAAGTACATTTTGATTGACAGCTTTTTTTTATATATACAGGCACACATGATACAAACAAAAAAGACAGTAAACCAGACAATTAAACACAATAAAACAAATAATAAAAACCTCCTCAGCATCCATTTTTGCGCTAATCGAAACGCGTCACATGACTGCTCATTTACTGCGCAACCCGGAGTGCAAGCCCTAGCCCGGCTCGAGTCCGTGTAAAATGATAGAAATTAAGACCGAATCCGTCAGGACGGGTCCCGTCGGGTTCGGGCAAAGATCTTCAGCTCTGCCACGCAGTGCGTTTAGACCTACCACTATGTGCTTGGCATTTTCTAATTCAAATTTCAACTGAGGGTGCAATACATGCTTATGCGCCCTTGTAGACACCCCCCCTCCCGAACAGCCCTTCTGGAATCTATTGTATTTGAGCCTTTTGTTTGAATTATAGAAGGATCAGAATGGGTTTCTTTGTAGTCAATTGTTTGGGGTACAAAACATTTGATCACAATCTGCCTCGAAAATGTCTCGTCTTCGGTCTCTTTTAATCCGTCACCTTTCAGCTTGGATGAGATGTCTGTTTGCATTAAATACAGACTTCATCTAATATGCCATATTTGTGTTTTTTTATAGTCATAACTGCATAATGCCAACCCACGTCGTCCTGTGCCGCTGTCTCTGTCCAGCTGGTAATCTGTTCTACACTCAGCAGCAGCTTGCTCTCTCCCTGCCATAAGAGTTTAATCTTTCTCCTCTGCAGTGGCTAAGAGCACAGGCTTAATCGGATCACTCCTCCTTTCTCATTTGGAGGAAAAAAGTGCTTACTGTAGGATGTGCTGTCATATGTCTCCCCTCTCCCAAAAATATCCGCTGACCATTTTGGCTGTTATCGTCAAAATGGAGTAAAGTGGGATTTATATAGCCTTGCACTGAGGTGACCTTCCAAGGCTTGGCTGTGGTTTCTATTTATTTATTTATTTTGCTGCTCAAATAGCACACATACTGCCAATTGTGAAAACAGATGACAACATAGTGAGAAATGCAATGACACAAAATGTAAAAAAAATAAAAATAAAATCTCTAATGCTTTTGAATCTTAAATTGAACATTTGGGCCCAAAACTGACAAAATGTAGCCTCATTAGAAACAGACACCCTGCTTTTATCTTCATAACATTATCTCCACCTTCAGTTGCAAACTTGTCTTCATCAAGGACCACCAATAGAAAATGTCTTTTCTCAAGCTAAACTAAAAACTTCTAAATGGCATTAGCTAGCTAACTTTGTTAGTATTTGCTTGGCAGCTAAAATGTCATAGCCACTGTTTATACTGTGATGCTGCAGAACAGCAACATTCATTGTTAGTTGAAGCTATAACGTTCAAAATATAAAGCTCTGTATTTGTTTGTACACTTACTTACGTATTTATACGTATTCTCTTTTACATCCTTTGGGCTCCATACTTTACAATCTGTACAAATATAGCAAACTATCCTGAAACCCTTAATTCAGATAAGGAAAACTTAAAAAAACGTAAAATCAAATGTAGAATTAAGCTAATGGCACTGAATTATTGCTTGCAAACCATAAAAAAACAAGAAAGTTTTAGTTTTGAATGTTAGCCTTTTGAAGGTGTAGAACCTCTGAAAAGGACAGAGCAGCTCTTGTGATGTTGCCAGTGTTATTTGCACACATTTGGATCAAAGGGAGCAGCATTGTGTTGAGTACTTGTGATCCATTGTATGTAATGGCATTCAAATGGTCTTATGAAAGCCTTGATTGGCTTGTGGGAACCCTTTTTCCTTCTTTTCCATTATTACGCAGAATGGCATATTCAGCAATTGTTTTGTGTAGAGTGCTGGTGCTGGTTTTTAGAAAGTAGGCTACCTTAACTGTAAATTGATTCTATAGAAGTATGGAGAGTAAACATGTTATTTTGGCTAATTAATACATATATTTCTTGTTTGGAGCCTTTCATCTGAAGTTCATAAACCCTATTTGCAAATGGGAATCTTGACACTGTATTATGCTTTGTCTTGTTTATTTCTTTCCCTTTTGGACTCTGGGCTAAATTATTTCAGTATCTCTAATTTAGGGATTATGTTCCATCTGTTTACTAGATTCAACACCAGCATGCAGAGATTTTTCATGGGGTCGAAGTCGAAAAAGAACGTGGCCAATGGTAACGCTGCGGCCAGCAGTGAGATGGAGGATGGTAATACTAGTTATGACTATGTTTGGGATGATGACCCGTCATCACCTCTGCTCTCATCAGGTAAGGTTAATCAGACAGGCTGGGTACCCAAGACTATTCTCTGCCAGGAAATGAATCAGATGATGAAATGGAATTATATTAGACGATTTAAATTGATTCTCTGGAAGATTGTGGTTATTTCCTTCTGTTAGAGGGTCTGTGGCTCTAACCTTTGCTCTTTTCTGCTGAACTAACTTGAATTCTTTCATATTATACTGTATTCTGCTGAAATTTACTCAAAACAATAGCTTGACATTTTGGGAAATATGCTGATTTGCTTCCTTGCTCCAAACGTAACCGATAAGAAATTTAACAGCTGTGAAGGCACAAGTTATTGTTTGTACATTTCAGTTTTTGTACGATTTTAACAATCGACAGGAGGAGTTAATTCGTGAGCTTTTGAGCTGCTGGTAGAGGGATTTTGTTACCTTCGATGAGAGCCATGCTAGCTTTTTCTCCTAGTCTTAATGCTATGCTAAGCTAACCGGCTGCTGTGCTTGTAGGCAGATTTGGGCACCTTTTAGACTGAGCCAGGCTGGCAGTTTTCCCCTGTTCCCCTGTTTCTTCTTATGCGACAGTATGCTAAGCTAACCATCTGCTGGCTGCTTTATATTCAGCGAAGAGACATGAGAGTGGTATTAATCTTCAACTCTTTGCAAGAAAGCAAATAAACACATTTTCCCAAAGTGTCAAAATCTTTCAACCATGATTGTGCAGAACCACACTTTGGAATTTCTTCCAAAGATCAAGAAACCTTCAGTCCTTTGACCTCATGAACTGCACTACCCAAAGGGAGACGGTTTTGTCAAATTTCAGCCCTTTTTTCTTTTTCCTGTGGAAAGATCTATATGTTCCTCCATTAATTTTCTCTGCCCGCTAAATCCTTTCCTGGGTGATAAGCAAGCTTATCTGAGCATACATGGGGGAGCTAAATGAAATGCTCTTGTTAAAAATGGGAACAGCATAATGAAGATCTTCTTTAATCTTCCTTCGGTAATGCAGTTTGATGTCAGGGGACTTTGTTGTCTTGGGTTTCAAACTTAATTAAAAAAAACTACTGGAAAAATTTGCCTTTTCAAAATAACATCTTTATTTCCTCATAGCCACTGTTCTCCACTTCTTCCTTTACTGCCTTTGACCTTTCAGAAGCATCTAATCAGTGACATTTAACCCCTCTAAGAGATTTAACACTTCCCACTTTGGCTGCATCAGTGTTAACATGCCTGTCTGTTTAGCCTTACTAAACTTATTCTTGCTTACTGTCAACAGTGTTGTGCTGCTGTGTGCCAAAACTTTGTGCTTGCATACTACTTTTCTTCTGCCGGTCTCTGGGGCGTAGACCCACTCACTCCTGAAGTGGTAATGAATTTCACAAGAGGAAATGTTTATGCCAGCTCTGTTTACACAGTTAATTTATGTGTGTTCTTCCATGCATAATAAGTCAAATTAAGGCAGAGTTAAACTAATAAGTGTACTGTAGAACTTTTTTTATTCCCCATACACTGCATCTTATAGCTAACTGTGAGTACAGCGCAAACGAGGAGTTATAGGACGCGAAAAAACATTAAAAGTAGACTTGGCTGTGTGTTTAATGTCAGACACCTGCATAACAGTTTGAGATAGCTCAAAGATGCCAGAGGTTACATCTTTCACGTCATTTTGAAATCAATCCTGGTCGACCCATAAATATTCTCTACTGGTAGGCAAACTTCAAAGCTGCAGCACGCAATTTTGGGAAAGCTATTTGAAGTTCAGTAACCAAAAATCCAGTGATGTCAGTAACCACACTCAAAGTTAACTCAGCGGGTGTGTGATGTTTTATACCTCGGGATATGCGGAAGGGAAAGGGTTCAAAGTTGGTCCATTGGGGGGATCCCAAGGATTTGAAACTCCTCTTTTCCTTCATGATATGAGGATAGAGTGAAGTAAAAGAAGGAAGAAATCATTAGGGTCCGTTAATCAAAAATCATCTAGTTTTGACAGAGTAGTAGATTAATTAATACCATCGTTACTGAATTTGCTCAAGCACAAAAAAAGTATTTTAGCCAAGTTTTTTTTAATGGCAGATATGCAGTCTTATGCATATATATATATATATATATATATATATATATATATATATATATATATATATATATATATATATATATATATATATATATATATATATATATATATATATAATGCAGGTTTATGTAGTCTTAACTACTGTTCACATCGCTACTGTCCAGAAAACCACGTATAACATATCAACCAAATAATTAGTGTTCATTTATGGGTTGAGAACATTCTTCTAGGTCTTCTTGCTAACTAAACTACTTACAAACCCATAAGATTAGCGTAAAACTGCATCGTCACAATTGACATTTTGTAGATACAGGGTTTTTACGTGACATAGATGACATGTTACATGCTCTAAGTCATCCTATTTGCAGCCAATTTGAACCGAACTCACTATTTTACGAGATGGAAGAGACTGGAATTATAATGCTCCAATCCTGCATATGATGATCCCTTACAATTTGTTTCCTGGAAAGATGACAAAAAACATACTACCAAGAATCCCTTTCCTCATCTCTGTTGAGGCAACAAGCAACATGAAGGCACAAAATGTCTAGGTCGCTTAGATAAGATGAGGGAGTGGAGCGAAAGGAGGAATGATTTTTCGAGCTTTAGAAATCACCCCAACTTGTCAAGACGAGGCATTCGCACTGTTGTTTAGGGGACGTTGTTGCTCTGAAGTTTTGATTTGTGTAATCATTGGAGGCATCTTCCCACACTCGGCTTACATCGGGATTTTTAGGGCAATGGGAATGGTGCGTGTTGACATAAAAATTTCGTTACTGTACTGTTATGCTACAGGCTACAAAATGACACTACACACATGTATAGTATCTCTCGATGGCTTTTAAGTTTTAATTAGTCTTAAGTTTTTTAGAATGCTCCCACAGGGTGCAAGTTTTCAAGAACAGTTTCCGGTTAATAAGGTATTAAGTACATACACTTGAATGAAACAAATAAAATTAATGAAACCTGTGTGTGTGTGTATGTGTGTGTGTGTGTGTGTGTGTGTGTGTGTGTTTTCATGTCTGGTAGGTTGATGCAGTTTGTTCATTCATTCAATAACTAGTTTTACTTTATATATTTGTATTATATCCTTCCGCCCCTCAGTCAAGCCCACCAAGGCTTACAGTCGTGGATCAGTGGTGATGGTGGACGAGATCATGAACGACAGCCCTTCGAAGTTCAGGTTTCCAGAAGCTGGCCTCCGTGTCATGGTCACCAGCCATTTTGGACCCAAGACCCGTCTGCGCATGGCCAGTCGCCTCATCATTACAGAGGTACAGCTGGGCGTTGTTGCCCCAGTAGTAGGATTCAGCTGCTATTGCTTAATGTAAAGAGTTTCTTTTGAGGGTATACTATTTTTCAGCTTTTGTTTTATCTGAATTTAGTTCCAAAGACAATTTTAATTCACCAAAGGGTCTCCTTATCTCACTCCCACTGTGTACATGCATTTGTGTTTTTCATTTATGACCACAGAAACAAAAATGCATAAGAGATATTGCGGTAGCGCAGCAGTCCGGGTAGCAGCGTGTCTGCTCATGTGCTCTTAGACTTAGTTTCTTTTTTTCTGAAAGCGCCAGAAGTTGGTCCAAGCTGCCAATGGAGTGGAGACACAAGTGATTGACGGGAAGGTAGAAATCGAGAATGGAAACGTGCCAGAGGACAAACCCACCGAGGCGCCGGAAAACGATACAATCTCGCCGTTTCATGTTCCAAGTATGTGATTCATGTATTTACTCGATGAACGTGTGTAATTTGGCAGACATGGATGGATTCTTTAGAGGGTAAAAAGGATATATAAATATTTTTTTGTGTATATCCTTTGACATTTCACACATTTATAAATCAAATTTATTTCCTCCTGTACTGCTTCTTTTTTTTTTTAAATAAACAATGCATAACTTTCTGCTTCAGTAGATATTAATGTCCTCAATCAAATTAGTCAGTGGCTTCATAAAAAATAAATGTAAGAAGAATGTGTATGTTGTTGGCACTTACAAAAGACAGAGGACCGTATGTCTGCTTAGAAAGACATTAGCAGTCCAGTTGCTGGAAAGAATAGATTCACATAATCGATGAGGGGGAAACCAGATTCGATTATACTTTTTAAAGTGAGGTTTGTGGGAAATGTGATCTGAACACTGCCACTGACATCAGAAAGAGGCTACGGTTCATTGTGATCATAACATTTGTTGACAGTAATTATGAAAATTACAACATAGTGTGTTTTGAAAAACCCACGTCTGGAAACCTTTTTAAGATGATAGCATTTTGTACTTATCGTAGGGGCGATACCTATTTGTATGCTAATCTCTTGTGCTAATTGCACGTGCTGTATTCCTGCTGCAGAGGGAATTGGAAGCAAGTTGAAGTGGCTGATATCGTGGCCTCTTCTCCTGTTACTGTTCTTTACCGTCCCCAACTGTGCCAAACCTCGCTGGGAGAAATTCTTCATGGCCTCCTTCATCCTTTCCACTGTCTGGATTGCAGTCTTCTCCTACTTGATGGTCTGGATGGTGAGTGTAATGTTTGTGTGGAAGGCAAGAACTTTATAGATTTTCAGAGTGAGGCATTTGCCAGGACACTACTTTTACTGAGTCTATTAGTGCTGAAATGTGTTGTAAATTGAATATCTTTGGGGTTTGAAGTGTTGGTGGACAAAAGAAGAAGAAAAAAAAAATGTAAATCTTCATCAAGGGCTAGATTATTGCGATGGACATTGTTTTCCACTTCCTGACAATTTATTGTAAAAGTTGACACTTTAAATGCCTTCTGCAAAATTGTATTGCTCTCTAAATTGAATGCTTGTTAATTAAAAATGAATTGGCACAGGTGCAAGGGAACTGGATTCACATAAATTGTAGTGTTGCTGTCAAATTAGTCCCATCATTGTGTAATCTGATCATCACTGACAACGTGGTGGATGTAAATGCATTAGATGTGGTGTGTTGTGACATTTGCAGCTAAGTAAGGGAGCATTAACAATGGACATTTGGTGTGAAGGTTCACATGCTTTTTCTCATACAGAGAAGGCTATTTTTGAGCCCTGACTCTCATTACATTTCTCTCAGGTGACTGTAATCGGGTTCACTCTTGGAATCCCTGATGTCATCATGGGCATCACTTTCCTGGCAGCAGGCACCAGCGTCCCAGACTGCATAGCCAGTCTCATTGTGGCTCGGCAAGGTATACCTTTCCTTCTGAACCATTTTTAGATTGATTTATTATGCAGTGGACAGCCAGACGTTGATGTTGCGCGTTAATCATTTTATATCCCTAGTCCACCAGGACTTTTGTGGTTGTGGTTTTTTTTAAGTGCGTAGACAGAAATTGGATAGAGAAATGTATCTAATCTCAGTATACATTGTAAGCAATCTACAGTGCCTTGCGAAAGTATTCGGCCCCCTTGAACTTTTCGACCTTTTGCCACATTTCAGGCCTCAAACATAAAGATATAAAACTGTAATTTTTTGTGAAGAATCAACAACAAGTGGGACACAATCATGAAGTGGAACGAAATTTATTGGATATTTCAAACCTTTTAAACAAATAAAAAACTGAAATATTGGGCGTGCAAAATTATTCAGCCCCCTTAAGTTAATACTGTGTGCGCCACCTTTTGCTACGATTACAGCTGTAAGTTGCTTGGGGTATGTCTCTATCAGTTTTGCACATCGGAGACTGACATTTTTGGCCAATTCCCTCCTTGCAAAACAGCTCGAGCTCAGTGAGGTTGGATGGAGAGCGTTTGTGAACAGCAGTTTTCAGTTCTTTCCACAGATTCTCGATTGGATTCAGGTCTGGACTTTGACTTGGCCATTCTAACACCTGGATATGTTTATTTGTGAACCATTCCATTGTAGATTTTGCTTTATGTTTTGGATCATTGTCTTGTTGGAAGACAAATCTCCGTCCCAGTCTCAGGTCTTTTGCAGACTCCATCAGGTTTTCTTCCAGAATGGTCCTGTATTTGGCTCCATCCATCTTCCCATCAATTTTAACCATCTTCCCTGTCCCTGCTGAAGAAAAGCAGGCCCAAACCATGATGCTGCCACCACCATGTTTGACAGTGGGGATGGTGTGTTCAGGGGTATGAGCTGTGTTGGTTTTACCCCATTTTTCAACTTTATTAATTTTTTACATGGCTTGTTACAAAAAAAATTTTATTTTTTTTTAAAAAAAAAAAATTTTTTTTTTCTTTTAATAAATGGATATGCTTTCTTCTTGCCACTCTTCCATAAAGGCGAGATTTGTGCAGTATACGACTGATTGTTGTCCTATGGACAGAGTCTCCCACCTCAGCTGTAGATCTCTGCAGTTCATCCAGAGTGATCATGGGCCTCTTGGCTGCATCTCTGATCAGTCTTCTCATTGTATGAGCTGAAAGTTTAGAGGGACGGCCGGGTCTTCGTAGATTTGTAGTGGTCTGATACTCCTTCCATTTCAATATTATCGCTTGCACAGTGCTCCTTGGGATGTTTAAAGCTTGGGAAATCTTTTTGTATCCAAATCCGGCTTTAAACTTCTCCACAACAGTATCTCGGACCTGCCTGGTGTGTTCCTTGTTCTTCATGATGCTCTCTGCGCTTTACACGGACCTCTGAGACTATCACAGAGCAGGTGCATTTATACGGAGACTTGATTACACACAGCTGGATTCTATTTATCCTCATTAGTCATTTAGGTCAACATTGGATCATTCAGAGATCCTCACTGAACTTCTGGAGAGTTTGCTGCACTGAAAGTAAAGGGGCTGAATAATTTTGCACGCCCACTTTTTCAGTTTTTTATTTGTTAAAAAAGTTTGAAATAGCCAATGAATTTCGTTCCACTTCATAATTGGGACCCACTTGTTGTTGATTCTTCACAAAAAATTACAGTTTTATATCTTTATGTTTGAGGCCTGAAATGTGGCAAAAGGTCGAAACGTTCAAGGGGGCCGAATACTTTCGCAAGGCACTGTACATGCAGTTGGAGTTAATATGCAGCTGGAGCTATAATTGCTCAAACTTGTGTTAGTATTTACAAGTCAAATACTTAAGAGTAGTGTCCAGAAATGAGTTTGTCTGCTACATCCATAAGATAAGATTTGAACAAGTAGCAATTAAGCTCAGAAACGAGATAATTGTGTTGAGTTGTTTAAAGACAGTGTATATTACAGTGTAGCCCTGCATCACTACCTGCAGCTGAATAAGATTAGGGCCCTTTTTAAATATCAGAAAGTACAGAACAGCAAAACCTTCAACTGGAAAGAAAAAGGTTTATTTTTTTTAAGGTTTCTTAAGGTCTCGACGAAAAACGTTCATTGGTTTTGTTGCAGGTTTGGGAGACATGGCGGTGTCCAACACTATTGGCAGTAATGTGTTTGATATTCTCGTGGGACTCGGGGTTCCCTGGGCGATACAGACCATGTGTGTGAGCTATGGATCAGAGGTAAGGAGCTCGTTTACTTTACAAGAACTCAGACAGTCGTGCGAGTGCGTAGAACAACCAAAAACCTCTGATGTTGAATGAAAAGGTTGAAGAGCCGCTGGTGAATTGTTGATGCCTCCGTGTTGTGTGTTGCAGGTGATGATTAACAGTCGGGGCCTGGTGTACTCTGTGGTGCTGCTGCTGGGCTCTGTGGCCCTTACGGTAAGCAATAGCTAATGATGTTTTTACTCTACACTGGTCAAACGTGTTGATGACACAGAGGAAGATAACCTGGTTACGGTACGTGTTTAAAAGTAAAAAATACATAAGCACATATAGAAATAATCTATAAATAGCATCCCTGTTTGGCTACTCTCATCGCTAACTGATGCGCTGCTATGCAATAGTGACTGAGCCAATTGTGTGATTGGTTCATCAAAATGTTAAAAATCAGTGTTGTGAATGATCCTCTGGTAATGCAACTTAAGTTGGAGCATAGCAGCATCTGCAAAGTCGCTCTGATGTATTTGTGTGTGTGTGTGTGTGTGTGTGTGTGTGTGTGTGTGTGTGTGTGTGTGTGTGTGTGTGTGTGTTGTGTGTGTGTGTGTGTGTGTGTGTGTGTGTGTGTGTGTGTGTGTGTGTGTGCGCAGGTGCTGGGGATCCACCTGAATAAATGGAGGCTGGATGTGAAGCTGGGCGTGTACGTCCTGGTGTTGTACGCCATCTTCCTCTGCTTTTCCGTCATGATTGAATACAACGTATTCACCTTCGTCAACCTGCCCATGTGCATGGAGGAGTAAAGCACAGCAGCATGGCTCGGATACCAAAACCTCAACGCTCCAATAGCAACCCCAAAATCGTATCTTTTTTTTTTCTTTTTCAATAATACTGGACCTATCTGCAGACTCTTTTTTTTTTTTTTTTTTTTTTTTTTTTTTCCTTCTGCTCTTTCTTGTAATCCTTTTAGTCCCAAATATGAGTATCATTTCCTCAAGAGGCAGTACACGCACTAAGAGTGGGCTCCATTCTATGTCTCTAATTTGTCCTCTTGTCACACAGTGCCGGTCCTTAATTCCCATTATTTCGGGCATTGCCTGTTATTGCAGTAAAGTCTTTAGTTCCTCTGTGCGCCTGTTAACTTTCTACCCATCTAGCATGCCTTTTAGATGTCGGGGATCTCCAAAATCATAAGTGCCCCTGTTGATAGTTGGTGTGTATTTTCACTGTTTTCACACTGTAGATTTCCACACATCATTTCCAAAGCCTTTCCACAAACCAAACCAGTGTCTGTAAAGAAGAAGAAAACACCCTTTGATTCTAACCAAAACCATCACATAGAGATGACTTCCCTTGAACTTATTCCTAAAAGAATTACAGTTACCCCAGCACCCAAAGATAAAAAAAAATGCACTCCTTTTTTCCTCTCGACCCCATGGAGGAGGGCCTTGTCCTTGGCAGCTCCCCTCCTCCAGTCTGGACCGTCTCCCCTGGCATGGCCTTTGGCATCAGGGAGCAGATACTGTTAGCGCTTCACTTCAGTCACCCTACGCAACAATTCTCAACCCTCATCTGCTTGATCAAATCTGCTTTGTTTTCAAAAAAAAAAAAAAGAAGACGTTTTGTCGGGACACTTTGTGTCAAGATGTATCACCGTCCAGATCAGATGACTCTGAGGGTGTTACGCATATGCAACACTGCACAATGTAAACTTGTAAACACTTTTGTTTTTGTATTTATTTTTTCAAACCAAGGTTTTGTCTAGTATGAAATAAGGAGGAGAACTTGTTGCAAATATAGGACATTGCCTGTTTTTCACTGAAACAAATTGCACATGGAAATGCTTTTCTTGCTTTGTGCTGTAAGGAGATTTGACCACTCAGAGAGGTATCTGGCTGGTGCTGGCAGACTCCCCCCCCCCCCCAGCATTATGTTCATTCAGCGATGGGTCAGTCCACTTTTCCCTCTGCACAACTTCAGAAAAAAACCTGTCTCCCGATCTGTGGGATGCATTGGATTTTTGTCATCGTCGGGTGACTTGTTGTCATCTTGAGACAGCAGCAGCATGGAGGTCGTTTTAAAACAAATGCAACCAGACGGTTCACAACACTGACTGTCTGCTATAACACCCTCTGGCCAGTAGGGGGTACCGCAGCCCCTCTACCCAGGGCGGGGTTGCCAACCACATCAGGGAAACTCGGAGATGGACAACTCCAGGAGATGGTGGTGGTCTCTTGATTTTGAGTTACATGTAGATATTGCACTTTAATGGCCGTCCTCTCATTCTAAATCAACTAGTGCTTCCTTCTATGCGTGTGTATTTTCTCTCTGTGTGTGTGTGTGTGTGTGTGTGTGTGTGTGTGTGTGTGTGTGTGTGTGTGTGTGTGTGTGTGTGTGTGTGTGTGTGTGTGTGTGTGTGTGTGTGTGTGTGTGTGTGTGTGTGTTCAGTATGGGCCCACGCTACGTTTCCCACACTGGGCTTTCAACTCTCGACAGACTGGAAACTCTTAACACCATGAGCACATCCGCCTCTGTCTGCAGTGCATGCTGGGACATTAAACGCAGCTCCTCCACAGCACAGCAAAAAGGCTGAGGGCTTCTGGGCATCTCCATGGACACCGCCCGACCCACTTTACAAAAATCGGCAGCTACGAGCACCACTGCAATCCAGACATTTTGACATCATGCAAAAATGCCTGTGAGGAGTCCGTAAGTGAGGTGCAGAGACTAAAAAGCGTGTGCGGAGTGTTAAAAATATTCCTCTGCCAGACAGTTGGCAGCAGGCACTTGTATATGCAATCTCAATTTGAAGAATTCTTTGTGACAGAAGGCCCCTGCAAGGTTGCCATATAAAGACGGGGGATCCCGTGGAGATGTGACGTCGGTTTGTCTAGTATTTGATGTGTGAGCTCACAGGTGTGTGTGTTTGTGACAGCTAATAAACTGAGCCCAAAGGATGGATGGTTTCTGGAACAGTGGCTTTGAGGGAACTCTCTCCTCCCGTTTTTCCTCTTTCTGCACTCGAGTTCCCTCTTGCACAAGGGCATTAACTCTCCACCAACCCAAGCAGAAGGAGCAGAGGGGCAGCAGGGACTGCATGGATGGATAGTTTTCCTCCGCCGTCCTGGGACGTTGTCACTTTTTAAATAACCTAGATGAGAGCAGACTTTAAGGAATTAAAAAAAAAAAAAGTTGGACATCCTTAAGCTGCTACTCTATCAGGGTTCAAATGGGTTTGTTTACTGGACAGAGGTGACCACACAGGGCCTACAGACGTATCCACACACCTACTAACTGCTTGTACACCACCCTCTCTCCCCCTCAACCCTTTCAGTGGGTCTTCTGAACATACAGGACCTACTTTTTTGATGCTTTTTGTGGGGAAGGCACATCTGTACTGTACTTGAGTTGATTCAGAATGTGCAGTGTTAGGTTTTTTTTTTTTTTTCATATTTTAGTTGTTGCTCTGTGTGGTCATGTCCCGGTTGCCAGCTTTGATTGGTAACACCCACAGGCGGGGAAAAAAACTGCTCCTCTTTTTTGTCCTCATCTTGCCACACAGCGTACGTTCTCACCGGCTGTCTAACTCGCATCTTTGTTACCAAGTCACTTTTTTTAAAGAGGAAAAAAATGAGTAGAATTCCAATGCCATACATGTCGTATCTCTGCAGAAATCCAGATTGTATGGAAATCCTGTGTACAAAATAAGCGCACACACTTTAGAACAAACCCGTTAGAAATGGCAAATGAACACAAGAGAGGACCGGTATGTATTTCTTGATTGAATGCGACCTGATGCACTGTGAGCTCAATGTGACGTGGGAGTTGTTTGTCAAGAATAATAATTGATTAAAAAAATATTTAATGTATAGTAATTATAAAACATAACTGAGGACATCTGTATAACTTATATGAATGTATTGTCTTGCTATAGGCCTACTGGACATATCCAATCAATGCATTTTACTGTAAAGCAATAATGTGAAGAAAAAAAATAAAATGGCAAATAATTCCTGTACATTTGTCTCATAAGTTCTTGGATTGTTTGTGAAACAAAAATTAAATGAAGCCATTTGTACATGTATCTGCTACTTGTACTGTTTTGTTTTTCACAGCATGTACCTATGTTTGAAAATTATTTAAAGGATATTTAGACTCTACCCCATGTTTTGGATAAAATCAGTGGTGGAAGTATACTGTACTTACGTATTTTCATTTGATGCTACTTTTTTCTCTAAAATGTACTTTGTTAGTCCACTAAATGTATTTCCACATCTGAAGTCCCTAGTTACTTCTCAGATTAAGATGAGTGTTCTGCAGAATGAGTATACTTTTGATATTTAAAGTCGATTTTGCTGATAACACTTAATACTACACTTTTACTTGGAATGTTTTTTCCAGCAATTTGGCATTGCACTTCCGTTAAGATGGGGGGCTTAAGAGAAACAACATATGCATCTAGGCATCCTGACTTTTAGTCCCTATAGTCCAAAAACACTGGGTCCTACACTTCCCATGATGCAACTTTGTAACTTAAAACTTTAGAACGCTCCCTTCAGAGCCACAGAAGACCCTTATACAATTGTTTGGATAGGCAGTGATAAACTGAACTTAAAGCTACAATAATAATTAATAATTACTTTTATTTATATAGTGCCTTTCATGAAGCCCAAGTGCACTTTACAGAATTACTGTGGCTAAGCTAAGGGAGGTTGTAGGCTGGTGAACAGGTGGTGTTTCAGGATTTTTTTAATTTATTTTTTTAAATGTCCAGGGATGTAGCATTTCGGTTATCTGCATGGAAGGTGTTCCAGAGGGATGGGTCTGCAACTAAAGGCTCTGTCTCCGAAGGTACAGAGTCTGGTGTGGGGAATGGAGAGCAGGACAGCGTCTAAGGACCGCAGATTTCGGTTTGGGGCGTATGGATGAAGGAGGGCGGAGAGGTACTGTGGGGCCAGGGCACGGAGGGTAGAAAGCAAAGAAATACCAGGATTTGAAGTAGAGAGAGACCTCTTCCTGTAGCTCTCCCTTTCCCCTCTCTGTCGTACGGCATATGCATGCGCAGAATGGCCAATAGGAATGCTCTCTCTCTCTCTCTCTCTCTCTCTCTCTCTCTCGGAAATGACCTGTGATTGGCCAAAGCATATACAGTAGAATAATTATCTTCCAACAACATCTTGTACTAAAATGGTCTTTTCTATAATTAATTCATTATTGTAATATTCAATTAACACAGTTACAACACTTGAGGACATCTTTAGACTTGCTGACTCAAAAGATTTCCCGCCCTTAAACCAGAAGCCAAATTACACGGTGCAGTTTTCAGAGTTTTGATGTGAGCAGTTTAAGATAATATTTCTTAGTGAAATAACCCTTAAGGTAAAGTTAATGAGTTTGATGTACTTCTCAGCTATTCTGTTGCACCAGCAGAGATTAAAGTGCTTTTCAACAAAAGTCATTTATGTCCCCTCAAAAATTCTCTAATATATTCTGGCCATACTCTGGTTTGATTGCATCCTTTCTTTTTTCGTTCTGTTGGCCGTGCTTTTCTTTCAAAAATTCACTGATTTTTAATTAAAGTTCTTCCAATCATGTCAGCTGTGGATACATCCACACTTGGTCAACGCTCAAAGTACATTAATATCATGCAACAATACTTTTTCAATTTTTGTGAAATGTTTGATATTAGATAAATAAATCATCTGCTTTTTGGTTTAAGCATCCCTGAAAAGAATATCTAAATGAATGAGTCCTACTTATGATTTAGACGTTGCTGCAACCGCTTGTATATTTCCCTGAGTGAACGGTGAATAATGATATATTGGTCCTTACTGCAAACTTGTCTTGTGCGATAATCAAGCTCAAGAGCTCTGCACCCAGACAGAGTGATTGCAAACAATTTTTTATTTATAGTGACGGCTGGCAACATGTGAAGAGTCCATTGATGGGAAAGTGATGGGAAAAGTCATGTTTTGATTGAATCTTGCCTCCATCAATCTGGATTCTTCGCTATTAGCACCAGTAGGGGGCAATGTTGTACCAGGATTAATGTCCCAGTGTCATAGACAAACTTTGTTACAGCTCAGTGTGAAATGTAAATGGAGCTCCTTTACCCAAGTGAATAAGACTCTGACAGTCTGATATAAAGTTTCAAATATCAAACTGTGACTATACTCAAACCATGACTGGAATAAATGCTTCCTATAAGATTCCCTGCACAGAAAACATTCTGCACATAATTTGTTAATGATGGATGTCCATATTCTTCATCAGCCAGCAGACTGGCAGCCATCTGGTGAGACCAGCATGGACCGTGCAGGCTACTGGTGCCTCTCCCTAATGAGACACCCTTTTGGCTACCGTGCTGCAGTTAACAAGCTTCTCTGTCAGCCGTGATCTTGTGCACTGATGAGTTCCCTCTCTGCCCCCTAACAAGTCGGTTTGGGCAGCTACTGAGGGTCTCCTGTGAATGCCGGCTTAGCTCCACTCTACCATTTGTTGTGCCACAGTTAGAGACAAGGCCCACGCATCCTGGCCTCCACATATACACCACCATAATCTTGCTTTGGAAAGTTGTTTATCTGTTCACCCACCACCCCCGCAGTTACAGCGTGGGGACATTTTCTTTCCTTGTTTGTGCCTTGCCAGTATTTTTTGACTCCACTCTGCTGTTTTGGTAAATCGCTGCTCTGCTGTAATGGATGGGGAACAAACTGGGCTCCTGCTTGCTGCAGTCCCTCTTAAGGGCATCCTGTGCTGCTGAACACAACGGGTTGTCGCCCTTGTTTTCTTTAATACTGGTTTGTTTGGCTTTCTCTGTAGCATACTAACATTAGCTGGGGAACTCTGACTGAACATTTTTGTTGAGTTATTTCAACCAAATTACAAAGCAAGGATTTTCTCACTTACCTCTTGTGGTGTTTATTCAAGCAGATAGTTTTGGTTTTGAGATATTGTCTCATATATTTCTACCTCGCATAATTCAATGGAAGTGAATTTTGTTGTGGTGCTCACAATCAGAACACTGAAAAAAAAATACATTAAAAAAATTCAACAGCAACATCTCTCCCCAGAAACAATGTACCGGCTACTCGAGATAATCCACAGACCTTGCTGTGAATATTTTCACTTGAACTACTT